>NW_006786541.1:4904616-4909763 GCF_000442215.2 Lipotes vexillifer
TTTCCCTTTCAGGCTTTAATTATTTTAAAATTTAATTAACTTATTCTAATGCATTTAACTTTAATTAAAACCATTAAATCATATTTTAAATAGTCATGTGGATTCAATATCATTTCCCCACCAATAATTCACAAAGGTCAACAAAAAGAAGTGTGGCATAATTAGTCTAATAAGGTAACATTTTTATTGCTTAATATATCTTTATTAACAGCTTTATTGAGGTATAATTGATATACAATAAATTTCACATAAAGTGTACAGTTTGGTAAGTTTTGACATATGTATCCACCTGTGAAACCATCACCACAGTTCACATAGTACATACATCCATCAGCCTCAAGCGTTTCCTACTGCCCCTTTGTAATCTCTCTTACGTCTTTCGCTCCGCTCCTCCCCGCATTCCCATTCCCAGGCACTGATCTGCTTTATGCCACTGTAGGTCATTTGCATTTTCTAGAATTTTATGTAAATAGAAACATACAGTATGTACTCTTTTGTCTGACTATTTTTACTCAGCCCAATTATTTTCAGATCCATGTACATTTTTGCATATATATCAAAAATTAATTCCTTTTTATTGCTGAGTAGTGTTCGATTTTATGGATACATCACAGTTTGTTCATTTGCCTGTTGATGGACATTCAGGTTGTTTCCAGTTTGGAACTACTATACATAAAAGCTCCTGTGGACATTTTATGTGCCAGTCCGTGTGTGTGTGTGTGTGTGTGTGTGTGTGTGTGTGTGTGTGTGTGTGTTTGGGTGCGTGCGTGTGCATGTAGGTGGATAGTTTAATTGATTGACTGATTCTTTTTTTCTCTTGGGTAAATGCCTAGCAATGGAATGGCTGGATCTTATTAGGTTCAGAAACTACTAAATTGTTTTCCAAGGTGGGTGTATCATCTTACCAGCAATGTATTAGACTTCTAGCTCCTTCACATCCTCAGCAGCATCTGGTATGGTCAGTCTTTATAATTTTAGCCATTCTAATAGGAGTATAGTGCTGTCTCACTGTGGCTTTATATAACACAGGAAATTCTTTATCTTCACAGGAAGAATATTAACAACTAAATATGTTATCTTCAACAATGCAGATATCCAGTGGGGGAGCTGAGAGAGAAGGGAGAGTTGGGGAAAGAGAATAAGACGGAAGGTGGCCCCATGAAGTATTTTGCTGTTAGGAACATTCACACAGTGAGATAGCTTATAGCAGTGTGCGTAGAGCAAGTTTCGCCTAAAGTTTTCTGGTGGAGTCTATTGATATTTCTCTCTCTAGAGGGGTTTACATTCACTAGGAGGGAAACAAATCCTGTGGCATCTCGAGTGTCTCCAAGTTTCTTCTCTGGGATGATATCATTGACAGATAATAGAGGACCAGAGGGAGAAGTATTTGACTAGACTACAAAAGCCACCTTATAATTATATTAATGGTGGCAGGTGGAGAACCTTCACAGGCAAATCTAATGATCATGTAATCACCAAACCCCTTTACAGCTTGTAGTTTTTTACTTCTTTATTTATCTACGCTCTCTTAATTTTGTAGGCTACTTGGGAAACCATATAGATTCTTCCAGAGGGTACATGTCACTTAAATATGGATTTGAATGTGGCTCCAGTAATGATTATCCTAGTAGAGGGGACCTGTTTATACATCACAAAATGTCTGGAACAGTCAGCAACAAGAAGCTTATTTGAGGTGGCTGCTTTCCATTTTACTTTAGCAAAAGGCCTTTAAAAAGAAAACAAAGTTACTCAAAGATAGGATTAATTTCTCCTTATGCAGCTAAATACATAAGCAATGAATGTAAATATTTGATAAGTGAATATAAAAGGGCTCTTATAAGCACAGAGTAAATAAACAACCTCAGTAAAGTACAGGAAAACAGTTTGCATTTTGCTTGGTATGATGTTTTCTTTATTCAGTTAAATTAACAAACCATGATTTCATCATTAGTCAACAAGATAGTAGAGAGACCATCAAAGCAAACTACAGGAGAGTCCAGATTGATCTGTGCCAAACAAATGTTTGTAGCTAACAGCTGTATTATCACTGATTCTAATTTACGCAGCCAGGGTTCTCCTTTCATTTCCTAAGTGAGATGAATGTCATCTTACATGATACAGACACCCTCTCTGCTGCTTGAGTAATGAATCAGGTCAGGTCTCCCCTCTGGGTAGCCTCACCCCTCTTTGTAGGTGGGGAGAAGTGGCCTGCTAGAGTTTTTTTGTTATTATTTTTTTTTAAAACAACTTATAAGACTCTTTCTAAGGTTGTATGAGTCCATTAGTAAACTGTCCAGCATTTGAGTGAAAAATACCAGTTTGTTTTGTCAAAACCTTTGGATGTACAGGTTTTAAATTATGAGCTTTCTTCCTTTTCTTGTTTAATACTTAAATAAAACCTTGAGTACTGAAGAATAGGAAACAGTATGCTGTAGTCTTTGCCTGCTAGCTGAGATTCTTTGATTCATTCTGCAGTAGATTTTTTTTTTTTTTTTTTTGCGGTACACGGGCCTCTCACTGTTGTGGCCTCTCCCGTTGCGGAGCACAGGCTCCGGACGCGCAGGCTCAGCGGCCATGGCTCACGGGCCCAGCCGCTCCGCGGCATGTGGGATCCTCCCGGACCGGGGCACGAACCCGTGTCCCCTGCATCAGCAGGCAGACTCTCAACCACTGTGCCACCAGGGAAGCCCTGCAGTAGATTTATCTCCTCAGAGCTCAGGCTGAGAATGAACCAATCCTAAGAAGCCCATCCGTTTAGTCCACCTGGTTAGTGGGACATGTAGTACCTTTGACTTGAGGATTCCAGGCTTCTTCCTATCAAAGCAGAGCCCTCCCCCAAAATCAAAATCTTGATTTTTTAAATTTATTTGAGATTAAAAGGGAGAGTCTTATGTAACAGAAGGTGGGCTAAGGGTACAGGGCAGTCACTCTGGAATATCTATTAGCTGTGGATGGTGTGTTTAGCCATCAGAATTCTGCTCATAGCAGAGGGTATATAACCCCAGGAGAACATCTGGAGAAGAAAGGCAGTCCTGGCTCTGCCACTCAGTGGGTGCCTGTCAGCAAGTCATTTCTTGACCTGAGTCATGCTTTTTCTTCAACTCTAAAATGGGGTAATAATTCTTACCTCACAGGATCACCATGAGGATTAAATAATGTTTGTGAGAATAAGCAGCACAAAATAGGTGCTCAATAAATGATAATGTTCAACAATTGGAAAACAGAACGAACAATGAAAGGTTAGAGACAGTATGAGAGAAACGCCCTTAGGATTCTTTAATTCCATGGTTCTTAACCCTAGCAGCACATTAAACTACCCATGCCCGTGGGCTCCACTGCAGACGAAGAAGATCAGAATCTCTGGGGGGCAGAGCCCAGACAAAGAAAACGATTTTAAGAGCTCCAACGTGCAGTCATGTCAGAACCATGAAGCCATCCCCTTCATTAAAGATGCGGAAATTTCAGCCAAAGATAAGTAAGAAGAGGAAAGCTCAAAATCATTCTGCCAGTGGTGTCAAGGCAAAAGCCTTGGACATAGGCATTCCGTGTTCTAATCGCTCACCTCTGTTTCCTTGAAGACTTCATGGTCTCTGATTTCCAGAGACTTCAAGAGCAGCTGTCATGTTCTGACCCATTGGCTCATCAAATGTTGCTGACAATCTGTGTGTGTGTGTGTGTGTGTGTGTGTGTGTGTGTGCACGTGCATGTGCATGCACAGGAGTCCCTCTGCTGACGGTCAGTCTGGTAGGGAAGACAGCTATTAAGCAAAAGCAGTATGAGAGGGCTTCCCTGGTGGCACAGTGGTTGAGAATCTGCCTGCTAATGCAGGGGACACAGGTTCGAGCCCTGGTCTGGGAGGATCCCACATGCCGCGGAGCAACTAGGCCTGTGAGTCACAAGTACTGAGCCTGCGCGTCTGGAGCCTGTGCTCCGCAGCAAGAGAGGCCACGATAGTGAGAGGCCTGCGCACCGCGTTGAAGAGTGGCCCCCGCTTGCCACAACTAGAGAAAGCCCTCGCACAGAAACGAAGACCCAACACAGCAAAAATAAATTAATTAATTAATAAATTCCTACCCCCAACATCCAAAAAATAAATAAATAAAAGAATTGTTTAAAAAAAAAAAAAGCAGTATGAGAGTTATGTGGGATCAGAAAAGTGGGAAAACCAAACCCTATAGCGAGGGTGGATGTAGAAAGCTAGCTTCTCAGAGGAAGTGGCAAAGGTAGGGCTGGAAAAAGTGAGCAAGCAAGGAGAGGAAAGACATTTCAGGCAGAGGACACAGCTAATACAGAGACACGGTCATAGTCCAGGAAGGGCAAGTGGCTTCATGTGCTGTAGTGATGAGTGTGTGGTGGTGAGAATGGTGGTGGAGGAGAGGGGCTGGAAGCGTAGTCAGAGGCTGCACTGATTTTCACAGTCTGAATTTCACAAAGTTCTGCAATTGCTATTATCCCTTAAATTAAAGGAACTGCTTAGATGCCTTGGTCCTGTGACTTGCTGGTGCAGATCTGAACAGACTGATTTGGTCTGTTATTTCTGGATATTTCAGAAAGACAAGAGATGTCCAATTATACATATTTTGGGCATTTCTATTTCTATCATGGAACCAGTAGCACAATGAAAATCAAGAAAGGAGAGGAGGAAAGAAGCACAGAGTCAATCTGTTTGGGGTTTAAGAAAGGAAAATACATTGGAAAAAGCATTCATCTTCAACCTGTTTACTGAGATCTCTACTAGAGAGTTTTCCATCTTTTAAAAACGGTGGCATATCTCTGAGAAGGAATCCACCCCAATATGTATACTTAACTAATCAAGAAAAAGAAATATCTCTGAGAAGAAACCCATCCTCAAAATATGGGTAATTAGCTAATGAATAAAAAGAAAAATTTTACCAGACTTTAGAAACTCTGTTCAGGGAGCAACAGCCTTGAATAAGTAGGGCACGGAAAGCCTCCCATGGTCTTTTTGTCCTGTATAACAAATTATTTCCCATGCAAAGCTCCAAATTGCATTTCCTCCCCTGCTGCATTGCTGTGAGCATGATTCTGGTACATTGTGGCTCTTCCAGGGATACTCCTGATATCAATCGTGAAGACTATTCAGAATGAGGATGGGAGTCAGAGTTGATTTGTGCCAACATTCCTGC
>NW_006786541.1:4909822-4917736 GCF_000442215.2 Lipotes vexillifer
TCCTGCTGAGAATTAGCCCAGTTCCATTATGTGTGGGCGAGCCCCTGGTTCCTCGCCCTTGCCTGTTTGAGGTACACAGATACAGCTGAGAGACTCTGCAGGGAGTGCCAAGTTAAGACACCCCATGATAGGAACATTATCACTTACTCTTTCATAATGAGCTCTTTGTGGGAAACCGAAAAAGATCAGGTTTATCTACCATTCAGTGCAGCTGTGGTGCCTCTGTGAAAAGCGAGGCCTGCTTAGTAAGACAAGAAGAATCCAGAAGAATTGGATTCTTCTGGACAGACTCTCAGAATGAGCAGGGGCCCTGAGTGCTTTTTAACTCTTCCAACTAACTGGGGTACTAAGGGCCAGAGTAACTGCTTGGTTTGTGTCTTCGTTCATCAGTTGAAGAAACTGAGGCCCAAGGAGGTGAAGTGGCTTCCCCAAATCAAAGGTTAGTTAGAGGCCAAGCCAGAGCTTATAGTAACTAGGTCTTCTCACTCCTGTGGGCCAAACTGTCGTCCATAAACCTGGTTATGGTTATAATTAGCTAGGTTGCCAGAGATAGGACAGGATGTATAATAAGAGTATATTGTGAAATCTTTTCTGATTTGAAAAAAAAGATAATGATGAACTTGGTCAGAATTTGTTCTCTGTGCCTTTATTCTATTTAATCTGTGTTCACATACAAGACTTAATTTCTCAAACTGTGTATTTCTCTGTTTTATCTCACAGGTTGCCTATTTATCAGAATAGGGCTTGGTGTTACGAAGTCCACCCCTGTTGACTTGAGCCACTCAGAAGACCTGTGCATCCTGGCAGCCTCATTTATCTCACCTCATGCTCCCACCTTGTAGTCGTGTATAAATATGACTGGCGTAGCACATACATATCCCTGTGGAACTTACTACTTATCTATCTAAGATGGGTCACTTAATCCCAGGCCTTTCTTTGATGTCTGTACTTCATTCTTTCCTGGACTTTCCTACCCCATAGATTTTAACTTTGGAAACCTTGGCATGGGATTTGTACAAGTAATATTTTAGGTTGGTTTGCACAGGACCTATCATATTTTGTAAGAGTTGGCTCTCACATGAGCTCTTTATTTTTAAACATTACTCTTTCCTGTTGAGAATTCCCTGCTTTGGAGTTGCATCTATTCTTCCTATTGTCTCTTTCCCCCTTATGGTAATGACAGTGAGGAGTGCCTCCCTTCAGGGTCACTTAACCTCGTTCCACTCGCAGGGAGAATTCATGAGTAGTAATATGTTCCCCAAAGAGAGTCTGACCTGCAAACTGAGAGTGTTATGGGAAGGCAGATGATACCCAATCACGTAATTAATGAAGATTTTTACACCTAGCCCACTTCTGTGGGTGAGGCCCAGAGGAGCCTGACTCTGGGTTATAACAAAATGCTGCACAACCATAATTTCACTGTTCAGATCTAATATTAAATCAGGCCCAGATTTTTCTGTACTTATTGAACACCTGTTAGGTTTACATGGGAATCCTCTTAGCTGTGAGCTCCTTGTGGATAAGGAACTGTGCCTAGCATTGCACTTGGCACATAGTAGGAGAACCAGGAATAAGTGTTGAATGAAGGGGATTGGTGAACAGCTGGGGTTTTTCAGAGTATCCTGTCCTGGGGCCACTCCAGATGGAAGTGGTTCTCCTGTAGCGTAACACATCCAGTTCTTTCTTGAGGTTGGGCTGCAACTTGACCTTCTTCCAAAGATGAAAAGGAAAATCATTATTCATCTGAGATTTGCCTTTGGGTGTTTAGCATGAATTTGGTTTCTAAGGAAAAAATGGCAAAGCATTCACGCAGGAAAAATTATTCTTTAGGTATTCTTCTCTGATGACCATAGACTGAGCAAGATTTTTGTATAGTTACTGTAGCCATGAAAATACTAATCATTGGACAACATTCCTAATGCAACAAATATCAGCCCGTAGAGCACTTTGATGAATGTCAGGGAGCAGAGCGAACAGAAATGTAATGCTAGTGAGTCGGCACTCTCTTTCCCAACTCCACACGTTTATTCAGCATCTTCCTATGTGTAAAATCCGTGATTTCTCCTTGCTTTTGTTTGTTTTTCAAGTGTCAGTCTGAAGGCAGAATATAGCTTTTGTAACTGATGAACTGTGATCATTATTTGTGTCTATAAAAAGTGATATTCCTCCTCACTTTTAAATTAATTTGGAGTTTCAGGGATAAGGTTTTGGTGGTATGTGGCATGCATTAGGTGCTCAGTAAATATAGAAGGGAAGGCAGAGTGCTGGGAGGAGGTTGCGGGAAGGAGAGGAAGTGATCCACGCTTGGGCCCTGGAGTCAACCTGCACAGAGTCCAACAGACTCTGCGAGTAACTGCCGGGTAACCTGGTAACATCCATTGACTTCTAACCTGAGTTTAGTATTCTTTAAAATGAGATAATACCTACTTTGTAGGGTTTTTGAGAGGCTTAAATGCATGAATACATGTAAATGTCTGATATAAACCCACTCAATAAATGCTAGTTTTTTTAATATAATTAATAATAATGTTCATGACGTCCAGTGATTATCTTCTTTGAGAAAGCACTTGTCTCTTTATCTTCCTGGACTTTGAAATGAGTCCCCTTTAGTTGATGTGGATTCCTCAGGGCAGAGAGAGACAAGCACAATAGAATTGCTCAGAACAGGCAGCTGCAGGCGACAGCCTCCTCAGGGACGCCCCATGGTGCTATTGCCCTGCTGCCCACGTGTGGGTTCCTCTCTCTGCTAGGGTCTCGGGCTTCAGTCCTAATCTCACCTGACTGCTGTTCTCTTGCCAGGATCGAGGGCCAGATTCTCCTTTCCTTTGTGTATCCATACTTTCCTCTTGCAGGAGAGCATGTTTGCCTGAGAACGGGGCCTTTATTAGCCCATCTTCCTAGGGGGTTTACCTTGAGGTCGAAGAGAGACAAGCCGGCCCGGTGGGGAAGGGCTGTCTGGCTGTGGGCTGATGTCTGCCCATTAATCCTTAGGGCCAGATGTTGGTGTTTCTTAAACCTTTGATGAGTAACAGTGTCCTGCATCTAAGAGACTCTAATTTTACCTCTTTCAGAGACCACTATTTTTTCACCAAAGTTAGATTTCCTCAGAATGAGAGTATATTTTCTAAAAATGTTTTGGCACGAGGTAGAGTAACAATAAAAACATGTAAAGCATTTAGCCCAGCTAATGAGCAATACTGGAGACTGGTGGCAAGTCAGAGGGCTTCCTCGGGGTTTTCCTGAGGTAATTGACACGCACAGAGAGTGGAGGGGCCCTAGGAGGAGACCTGCTTTGGAAGGTTCTGGCCCCTACAACCACCTCCATTTCTCTGCACCCAGCGTGGAAGAAGGGGCCCTGGCCTCTCATACCTGCACGCGGCTAACTTGTGCAGGCGCTTACTGCGTGCCAGTCTGGGTTCTGAGGGCCATCGACCCTAAATCACTTCATCCTCAGGACACCTAAGTTCTGAGGTGGATGCTGTTTCTAGCTCCATTTACGGAGGAGGAGACGGAGGCTCAGAGAAGATAAAAAATTTCCCAAGGTCAAACAGTCGTTAAGTGATATAATCAGTAAAAAAAAAAAAAACCCAGGCTCCAGAGCCTTTTCTCTTAACCACTGCTCTACTACACTGCTTGAGGAGTTACCTGTCCTTCCTGAGGATCGCACACAGGGACCAGAGGGGTCCAGCATATATTTAGCATGTTTCTTCCCCAGCCTTTTAAAATACTTTATTTTCAGTAGGATTCCAGGCATAAGTAGCAGTGTTCATCTCAACAAGGGCAAACTGCCTATAAGAGCTATAGGGTGGCCCAGCACTTTCCGTAGAGTGACCTCTGCCCTCCAACAGGGCAGCACCCTGTCACAGGCCAGGTGCTCTGGAAGGGGTTTCTGAGATGGAGTTTGCCATGCAGGTTATTTATTAGGGATCCCAGCTGAAGGGCAGTTGACACAATGGGAAGTCGAGCTGCAGTGCAGGCCTGATGGCCTCAGCCAAGCACCTAGCTGTGGTGGAGCAGACGTGGTCTCTCAGAGCTGCCTGGTGGTACCACTGCCACCATCAGGCGGTGGATGTGGGACACCTGAAGGAGGGCATCCCCTTGGGCAAGGAAGCTCTTTTCAGCTGAGGTGACTCTGAAGGAGCTGACAGCATTCCTTGTCACTGAGGCAGTGCGTTCTTCCTTGAAAGGGGGCTCTAGGCGCTGCATCCGTGTTTCCATCTTGACGCTTTCAATTTTATTAGCATTGTGAGTCTACACAATGGGAAATGCTTTCTTCAAACTCAGCCTCTATTTGCTTGGATTCTAGATAAATAGGCATTGCACAAATAAAGACAGATCCTCAGCTTTCTGGAATCCTTTTACTATAGCCCTAGGCAGAAGCAAAGGTATCACATCAATATATATATTTGGACCATGTGATTAAAGTCATACCTGGCATTTTTGGAGGCACTTAAAGAGTTTGTTTTACGCTCATCATATCTTTCAAGTGGAGCCAGTTGGCTTTTTTCTGGAGGCCAGAATCCAAAGCTAAAAGCCACAATGCAGTGATGGAAAATCTCTAGTTACGTTTTGCTTGCCAGTTGTCTTTTAGAGAAATCTTTCAGTGATTAAGATTCCAGGTTTAACTCCCTTTTCCTTGCTCCTTCCATCATGATACTAAAGCAGTCTTCCAGCTCACTTCAGAGCAGACATTAAACTGCATGCCAACTGACTTATATCTTGTCCACACAAGTTGACCACAGATTCGTTCCTGTGTATCCGGTGGGTGCTTTTCCCTGTAGGATCCATTACTGCTGTGTCCCACTGTTGCCCACAGCTGGCTCTGGCCACTGACGGTCTCATCTGCAAGGTGCACTAAACCTTTCTCCATTTCCCTTCTTTCAGGTTGGAAAGCTTATCCAAGAAGCAGCTGGAAGAAGTAATTTGAAACGAGTAACTCTGGAACTTGGAGGGAAAAGTCCCAATATTATTTTTGCAGATGCTGATTGTAAGTCGACCACAGATCTCTTACATGCCCTGGCACACTGGCCTGCGGTGCTCACTTTTATTATCTCCACTTTCAACAGGAGACTAAGAAAAAGGTCTTTGAAGCTAAGTGGCATTCAAGGAGAAAAATCTAGACCCTTCCTTTTAAGGACAAAATAATATTGGTAAAGACCACTTATCCGTTGACAATCAGATAGAGTTTGTTTTCTAGACGTAATAAGCCATTTTGACTGTGTTGTTGTAAAATAGGGTAGAAGAGGTGAAGGCCTGGTTGGTATTGTATAGTGGAAAGAGCAGTGGTCTAAGCCTCTGAGCCCTGGAAATGTAACCTCTGCCTAGACTCAAGAAACCTGAAACGTCTCATGTATGCCTGGTGGCTTTGTAGATCATTAAAAATGTTTAGTTCACTAGCTCTACCAACGTTTTCCCAAACCCACACCCCCTTCTCTGTTTAGCCATCCCCACCCCTTTCTGTTGCCCCCATGGCTTTTAGTCAGGATGACAACACACTATGGTCAGTTCTGTAAGAACAGACCTAAATTGGAGGCGATTACACCTTGGCAGTAGGACTATACAGAGGCCTAGAGCTATAACCTAGAAACCCCACGTCTCCAGGCAGGACGCTCTCTAGTCCACTCTGCGCGGGTGTGCTCCTCATGTTTGGAAAAACTTTCCAGGGAATGAAATTACAAAACCTCTTTCAGGCATCCTTTTTCTTCTTCACATCCTGCCAGGCAGCACTGCTTCCTCAATTTCACTACTAGAGAGATCAGAGAACAGAAAGCAGAGTTGCCTGAATTTCAGCCCCAGCTTGGAATTTGCGAAGAGTTCAGCTTCAGCTTTATACTAGTCGTCAAGAGGATCAGAATTCTGTACCTAAATTCCGATTAAGGTGTAGGCACTCCGCCGACAGCACATTGATTCATTCAGTCAGTCAGTCATTTAGCAACTAGCAGACACCAGATTTATTAATACTATATTGAGTGTTATTTAGTATCTCTTATTTTCACATGAGATGAAAACGAGTTACCATATGCTACTATACAATTCCGTGTAAATATAGAGGAAATTTGGCGTCTTCAAAGACCATCATCGCTGTCACAGTTTAATTTGCCAAAATACTAATTAAAAGTATAGCTGCAAGGTCCTATAGATTAGGGATTGCAAATTGGCAGTCTATAGGCCAAATGCAAGGTATGGCTGTGTTTACTTCTAAGTATTACACAAAATATTGATTTCCGTTTTTTCTTAAAACTGGAAATCTGGCAACCCTGGGCTATGTTGATGCATAGCAACAGCCAAATGTAGTACTTTCCTTCTGAGTCTCTGTCACATTGCTTTACTACTATCTGCGCAGCCCCTTTGGTTATTGGGGTTTGAGACTCCTGTTATAGATAACGTGGTCTAATCCCTCTTTTTACAGAAGAAAGGGATTCCAAGAAGTGAAGACGTCCAAGTTAACACAGCCAATAACGTCAGGGTCTGGTTAGAACTAGAACCAAGTTGTGTTCTCAATCCAGTGCTTTTCACTGGGCTGCTCACGGTTCTGCTCTGTGGTGAGCATGACATTACACCTGGGGCTTTGGGGAGGGAAGAGGGTCGGTCCCTTAGGCCCCTCCACGGGCAAAGCAGTGTTGAGAGCATGGCTGTTTCCTCTTGTAGTGGACTATGCCGTGGAGCAGGCTCACCAGGGTGTGTTCTTCAACCAAGGCCAGTGCTGCACTGCAGGATCTCGCATCTTTGTGGAGGAGTCCATCTATGAAGAGTTTGTGAGAAGAAGCGTGGAGCGGGCTAAGAGGCGCATAGTGGGCAGCCCCTTTGACCCCACCACCGAGCAGGGACCCCAGGTAGAGAAACCATAGGCATGCCCATTTTTTTTTTTTTTTAAACATTTTTATTGGAGTATCATTGCTTTACAATGGTGTGTTAGTTTCTGCTGTGTAACAAAGTGAATCGGCTACACGTATACATATATCCCCACATCCCCTCCCTCTTGTGTCTCCCTCCCACCCTCCCTATCCCACCCCTCTAGGTGGTCACAAAGCACCGAGCTGATCTCCCTGTGCTATGCGGCTGCTTCCCACTAGCTATCTGTTTTACATTTGGTAGCACATATAAGTCCATGCCACTCTCTCACATGTCGCCCCAGCTTACCCTTCCCCCTCCCCGTGTCCTCAAGTCCATTCTCTACATCTGCGACTTTATTTCTGTCCTGCCCCTAGGTTCTTCAGAACCTTTTTTTTTAGATTCCATATATATATGTTAGCATACACTTACTTCACTCTGTATGACAGTCTCTAGGTCCATCCACCTCACTACAAATAACTCAATTTCGTTTCTTTTTATGGCTGAGTAATATTCCATTGTATATATGTGTCACATCTTCTTTATCCATTCATCTGTCGATGGACACTTAGGTTGCTTCCATGTCCTGGACATGCCCTTTCTTTACTTAATCTCTGATGAACACAGAAACCAGACACTCTGGTGGAACCCAACAAAGCATCATCTTCCTTTTTCTGCTGACTCCTTACTCTTCTTCCTCATCTGTCTTCATGGCTGGAATCCAGTAGCCAGTGAGGCATTGCTTGCTTACGTCTGTGTTTCTCTTTCTGTTTCTAAATTTTATCCTTGAAAAACCAAGAGATTAGGATTGCCTTAAGGATATCTTGAACTTTGGGGGTAGGTTGGAGTCTCTCAGCTCCAAAAAAGGACCCAGGCATGGCAAGATGGATCTTGACTAGAACCCAGTCCCAGTCCTTAACTGCTGGAGTCAAGACATCCCCACAGGTGCCACAGTCAAGGAGGGCAGGTATCTCTCATTCCCAGAGACCCATTTATACTTTTACCAGCTGCCAAGGATTCTCTCCACCAACCTGACCTACTCTGGGATGACCACTTGCAGTTTGTAATTGTGTAGGGAATAGT
>NW_006786541.1:4917790-4929890 GCF_000442215.2 Lipotes vexillifer
TGTAGGGAATGGAGGGCTGTCTGCTCCCTCTTCTGCCATATGGTTCTCTCTTACTCTGAATGCTTCATGCACTGTGGTGGATGAGGAGGGCCACAAAGGTCACTGCCGGCTGCACTCCTGAGCTCTGCAGGTTCTCCATGGTCATCAAGGTATATTTCCAGTTGGAACTCTGGTTTTGAACTGAGAATTTTTAAAGGAATATGTAGACCAGATCTCATCTGGATCACTAGAGCATGGGTTGTCCTGATAAGAAGCAACATCTCCTTAGTTTTGGGGCCATTTGAGAGAAGATTGAAGTTGTAACAGCAATTCAAACTCAGGTGAATATAGGTTTCTTTTTTATTTACCATAATAATTGAGTGATAAGTCTATAACTTGGGGGCTTGCAGGGGGCGAGAATGACCTTATTTTGTGGACTAGGACGCTAGCTCTCACTCTTAAAACTTAATCCTTTCCTCTGGTGGTGTAACAGTAGTTGCATAAAAATATACTCCAATATTCATTTGTTTATAAGGTTAATTTTTACTTATGTAAACAGTGAATAATCAATTAGCCAGTATCTCCATCATTTAGAAATATTGCTTAAATCTTGAACTGGTACTTACGATTTGTCAGTATCATCAGAGCAGTGCATTCACTGGAATTCTTGATGTATTAGGTTGAACCATACAAAATTACCCTTTCTCATAGGTCAAAAATGGTTAATTAACAGCAGTTCCATATGATTTGACTAGGTGTAATGAAGCTTTGGCCAAAAATCACAAATGAGAGAGATTCTTGAGCACATGCTTATTTCCATTTTCATAGAAGATTTTACTTGGAGTCATCAGGCACTTTCTTCTGTAGATTGATAAGAAACAGTACAACAGGATCCTGGAACTCATCCAGAGTGGTGTGGCCGAAGGCGCCAAGCTGGAGTGTGGAGGCAAAGGGCTGGGCCGAAAGGGGTTTTTCATCGAGCCCACGGTGTTTTCCAACGTCACTGATGACATGCGGATTGCCAAGGAGGAGGTATCACATAGATTTTAACGGCAGCCACATCTTCCTTGGGATGGTTTCCAGGGCATTTCTAGTAGACAATATTAGAGGTTTAGTTGTTTGTATTTTATATACATTGTACAATAGCAATAAACATGGCTATGAAAATCCCCAGTTTCAAGAAAGAAGTTAGACAAAGAGGCAAGCAAGCTAGATGGAGGCCAGGTGATGTGCTTTATGATCTCAACTGTTTTTAGCCAGCAGAACCATCATAAAAGCCAATCAACTGGTCTCAGTGATACACTGTCAACAGTTCAGTTCCCCCAAATACGGGTCATTAGGCTGTTAATCAGGAAATAGAAAGCACCCAAGCATCCTGACGCTTCTGCAGGAGAGGACCAGCTGCAGATCAGCCAACTCACCAGAGCGGTAGTTCTCAGTTCTGGAGCAGTGCCTGGGGGATCATGGAGAACACAGCTTTAGAGCACACTGTGGAATCAAGTGTTGCCAGGCAGGGTAGGGGAGCGGAGGAGTTAAACTCTAAGGGTAGACTTATGTAATCTCATTCTGGGAAAGTTCGGGATATTTTTACAGTTATGTTCTGCTAAACTTAAACATCATTTAAATGATGAAGGCAGAATAAACTTGCCTTGAAACATAGAAAACAGGTGAAAGGATGGCGAAGCAACCGTGTTGGGTCAACCTATTTTATTGCAGATCTTTGGCCCCGTTCAGGAAATTTTGAGGTTTAAGACTATGGATGAAGTTATTGAAAGAGCCAATAACTCAGACTTTGGACTTGTAGCAGCTGTCTTTACTAATGACATCAACAAGGCCCTCACGGTGTCTTCTGCAATGCAAGCTGGGACTGTTTGGTAAGACCAGAGTCAGTCTCCTTCTGGCCATAACACATGCCATGAGGGTGGGAGGGGGCTTGTAGTTCTCCAGAGCCTGCGTGAAATAAAAGCATATGCTCTGGAAGGATGGGGGAGACCGAAGACTTCACCCTGAGAAGGGATACTTCCTATTGGCTAGATCAGGAAATCAAAGTAAAGCTTAAATTATAAAATTTTCATGTGGGGAAAAAGGAATTTAAAAATAGAACTTATAAAAGAAATATCATGCCAGTGGGATTGTTTCTGTGTAAGCAAAATACATACTAACAGTACCATGTTTTCTTCTTTCAGGATCAATTGTTACAATGCCTTAAATGCCCAGAGTCCCTTTGGGGGATTCAAGATGTCTGGAAATGGGAGAGAGATGTAAGTGTCCAAAGTTGCTGGTGCCTGAAGAGAAACAGGGTTGTGAATAGCAGCATAGAGGGGCACTCACAGCATCAGTGAATTCTCTTACTCTCATCCGTTCACTAAACAAACACTTGGTTGAAAACATAAATGTATAAGCAAAGCACACGTTACAAAGATGAATAAAACACAATAATACCCTTACCTTGAGTGGGAATGGAGAAAAATTCATGTACCAATAATTCCATGTAATAGGTGCTATTATGCAAGTATGTCAAATATCTTGTTAAGTACAGAGGAAAAATCAATTAATTTTGCCTGATGAGGTCACAGAAGACTTCACAGAGGAAATAACATTTCAGTTTCTTAGGAGCAGGCATTCCAGGTAGAGGGAATAGCAAGAACAAAGGCATGAAGGCATAGCAAATACAGAATAGTCCAGACACAAAACAGAGTTTGGCGTGTTTAAAACAGAGGTCACCACCCAGGGACAAATCTGGCTTAGAGAAATGTTTTGTTTTTTTTTTCCTTATAACATTTAAAAACCTTTACCTGACATTCAAAATGAGGAGACTTTCCATAAAAATCTGGATTTCTTGCTTATTTTCATTCCCCCAAAGCAAAATTGCTGCAGCTGTGAGCTCTGCAGTTTTCCCTATTCCCCATCATGCCTGCTTCTGGGAACTGAATATTGCTTGTGTTAGTTTTACACATACCCAATTCACTCACTGTCACCTGCTCAGTGCCTATAGGATCTTTGAGTCTGGGGCTGCAGAGCCTAGGGCACAGGATGCATGGAGGAGACTTGCTGAAGATACAAGTGGAGAGGTTGCTTTAAACCCAATCTCAAAGGGTTTTTAAAGGGCATACTGTGGGAGCTGAGGGGATACCAAAGTTCTTATGGCCAACATTCTTGGTGTAAAGAGGATGTTTTGGCAGAGATTACAGGAAGATGACCCATTACAAGGATTTTGCAATAACAATAATAGGTATTAATTAAATGCCTGCTCTGCATAGGGCTTTATTCTGCCTTCTTACCTAACATTGTCTCATTTGCTTTTCACAGTGATTCTATGGGATAGATACATTTATCTTTATCTTACAGATGGTTCAGATGAGGAACTAAGGGTTGGAGTAGTGGTTAAGTAGCTTGCTCAAGTCTCACAGCCAGTAAGTGGCAGATCTGAGCTTTGAACCTAAATTTTAGTGGCTTAGTTTCCGTGATGTCTGGCCAAGGAAGCATGGGAACCAGGTATAAGGACTCTTCCGGGTCAGAATCAGAGCTGGGATGCCCTCTTGTGATGCTGAGGACCTGAAAAATGGGACTGTGGCAGAGGAAAACGAGAGGAATTGCATTTGCAACTTCATATATGAATGGATTTTTAGAATTGCTTTCGGAGAATGAATGATAGCTAGGGTCTTCCTGAGTTGACATCTCCCCTCATCCCAAAAACCTTTCATTTTCCCTCATTTCGAAAGGAGCTAGATCCATGTTTTCTAAATCCTGTGACTCGTAAGAGGAAACATCTCCCATGCCTGTTCCCTCTAGCATTACTGAATGCATACTTTTTTGAACAAATGCTTAGTTTGCAATCAATCTGCTAAAAAGTATTGAGCACATACATACTTTGTGCAAAGCATGATACCTGGTCTGTAGGGGAAGGTGCAGCTCATTAAATCACTTAAAATTTTGTTGGATAAATGAAATATACAACATGGAAAGAATCAAAAGAATTCCAGAAAAGCCTGTGGAGTGGTAGAGGAATGCAGGGGTGATGGAGATCGTTGTGAGCTGAAGAAGCCCAAGAAACCTTTAGATGTGATCTTTTATAGGGATTTGAATTGGCCTTTAAAGGAGAGGAACATTTGAGTAGATGAGGAGAGAGGAATAGTTTTTCATGGTTGGTGGACAAAACAGGATAGCAGTGGGAGAAGTGTTAGCAAAGGCATTGTGGGAGAAATAAGTATGGTGTTTGGGGGGAAGTGCAGTGAACCCATGACTAGCACAGGGGATTTACATCTTCAGATACTGTAGCTGGTAATCTCTAGTCCCGAGCCATTAAACCATGAAGTAGATATAGCTTTGAGGCTAAGAGCAGAGTTTCTAGAATCACACTGCACAGATATGTACCCTGGCTCTACTGCTTAATACCTGTGCAGCCTTGGACAAACTATTTAATCTCACTGAGCCTCAGTTTCCTCATCTATAAAATGGGAATAATTATTGATAGTACTTACCCTACAGAGTTGCTGTTAGGATTAACTGTTAGAATCATGTATGCCAAACATCCATCAAGGTATCTGGCAAACCTTCAGAAAATGTGAGCTACTATCATCATTATTGATCAAGTAGATGACTGTTATGTAGGCAGTCCTTTTTCTTAATAAATGTGTTAAGAAAGGGAGAAACTGCTCTTGCTTGAACCTTTGCTTCTGGCCTTCAGTACCTCCCACTTGCTTTATAGGCAGAACCCATACCCAGTCTGGATCCTATTTGCTAAGTTATTAGTATTCCTTCAGCTTTTATAAAGTCTTCATGTACTCCAAGTATCTCTTCTTAACTTGCACATGGCCTTATCTGCTTTCACTTTTGAAGATGCATTCAGCTTCTTTCATTTCCTGCCCCTGTGTTTGTGCTCTCCCAGTCTCTGAAATGTTGGGGCCATCGCCGGCTCTGGGAATGCTGCTCACATTGACTGTTACAGATCATTAACAGGGTGTATCATGGGCATAAAATACACTTGAAATAACTAATTGCTGGTTGATGGTTTCTCATCTCAGGCTAGCCCTGGACTCTCATCACAGGCAAGCCTCCTACCAGGATTCGGGCTTGGGACATTGTTCAGGCCCAGTCTCTTCCTGTCAGAAACATCGCCCTCGCCTAGAAAGAAGGTCCAAGAGACAGTTTGGCTGTGTCAGAACCACACAGAACAGTGGCCTTTCTCGACTCGTCTCATGGGCACAGTAGTGATTTGGCCTTCCCAGTGCAGTTCAAAAATAATTAGGAAACAGTGCTCTTTGATGAGACTCACTTCATCTCATCTAAATTATATGAGTCTTTGTTCCTGTTTGCCCCCCCCCCCCAGACATGTTTTCTCTTCCTTAAATGACCTGGAGTGGTAGGAAATGCTTCAGATAAAAGAACCTGCCCTGTCCTGGTTCCCCACTCTTCTTCTCGTTTTATAGAGTCCTGGAAGCTCTGCTTAGCCTTCCACCTGGACAGAATTGTTTATCTCACGGCCTGCAGGCTCCATGCAGCTTTGGTCCCTGACATCTCCTTGCCCACCTCTAAGAGGAACAGAGAAGGGAAGTAGCACTTTGCGGAAACGAGCTCCAAGGAAGGCTGTTGGAGCCCCTGAGTGCTACCCCGCAGAGAGCTGTGGAGAGGGCTGCCCTCTACAGGTTATCTGATGGGCTGGCCTCTCATTCCCAGGGTGAGAGACTTGGGCTGAGTTTCTCTCTGTTCTGCTTGTCCAGCTAATTCCATCTATTTCAGCCTTCCCATCCTTTTCCGTCTCATTTAAGCTCTCCTGAGACAAGGGGTCATAGAGCCCAAGCTATAAAATATGTATCAGAAACCTAGGGGATGGAAAGAAAGCTGTGAACCTCAGCATTTTAAAAACTAAGGACACACGCTTTGAAGACGAGAAGTGTTTTTCGGATGCTCTGAGTCAGTGTGTGTGTGCACGGCATGCGTATGCACAGAAAGTCACCTGCAGGTTGGGAGGGGGACTTTCTAACCCTGCCTATCTGGCGATCCACTCTCAGAGATTCTGATTTAGTAGATCTGGGCTAGGGCCCAGGACCTGGATTTTTAACAAGCTTCTGGAGTGATTCTCGTGCAGGTGGTCTGGGGATGCTGCTCTGAGAAGTGCGGCTGTAAGTCAAAGAAAAGGGCAGGGAAATATACACCCTAAGCAGAAATCCCTATTTGTTTTATGCGTGAGTCTGAGTGACTTCCTAAAATGGCTGGCTGAGAGACACCAAAATCTAACATCTTACCTTACCTTTACATATGCCGAGTTTGATTCATCTTTGGGAATATAACCTAGTCTGCCCAAGAATCAGGAATACAGGCTTCTAAATGTGCTGTGCCCTGACACATGGCCCAGCTGGAAAGGTGACTATACAAAGAGATTGGGGCATGTCAATAACAATACGTCTGCCTTTTGTGCGGTAGTGGACTTCTTCCTTAACTATGGAACTATGTGCCACAGAACTTAACTGGATTGAGAAAAATTTAAGTAGATTTGAGAGAAGGACCCTAGAATGAGATGGCGAAATAGCTGAAGAATCCAAATGTTAGGGATTGGATTCAGAGACCTTACAGCAGTGTTGCTCAAAGAGTGGGTCCAATAGCCACCCATCTCATGGTCTCTTGGGCTCCTCCCCAGACCTACTGGAACAGAATCTTTGGTGGGAGATGGTCAGGAACCTACAGTTTAAGCAAGCTTCATGGGTGATATGTGTATATTAAAGTTCAGGAACTGATGTCAGAGAGATGACCGGGTGCCAAGAGGAGGGAGAGAGTCAGTTGGAGTCATACAGCCAGCTAATGCAGAGCCGAGTTGGCACTCCTGTCTGCCGACCCCCACCCTCAGTGTTCTGCTCCACATGCTGCCCTGAGACCTCTCATTGGCTTTCCTTGAGGCCTGGGCCCATGGGCAGTCTTTCCTTTCATGGCAGATGTGAGCCCACTCCAACATCTCGGAGCAGGCTGTGTGCCGGCCATGCAGCAGATGGCCGCCTAGGACCCGAGAGAGGAGCACCTCCAGTCCAGCAGAATTTTCCGTTGCTTTGAGCACCCAGAGATTTGGGATCCGGCAGTCACACTCGAAAGCAAGGTTTCTAGCTCTGTAGACTTTCTTACATCTCTCACAACCTAGTTAGAGATCTGAGTGGGAGGAAAGTGGTTCAGGGTCTGCCCCAAGTGTGTGCACAAACGAGGGAACAAGAAGGGAGTAGCCACACTTCAGACAGGAGGCAGGTGATGTCCGTGATGAAGAGACACATGCACAGTTGCCCAAGGGCAGGAGAAAGTCCAGAGAGAGCCAGAGCTGAGCTGGTAATAAAGAGACAGCCTGGACAGAGCTGGTGAGGGAGCCACATACTGAGTGGGGCAATCCCAAGTTTATTCTTCCCATTCCTGCAAGCAGAATGGCCAGTGCAGATGAGAGAGCAGCATGCTGCCTGAGTCGCTGATGTTCTGGGGGCTGTGGGGGAGGAGGGGGGCACGACCACTCAGGTGCCCTGGTGCTCAGAGGAGCTGCTGGCACAGCAGGGGCAGCTCTGTGTCGGGCCAGGGAAGCAGAATGAATCCTTTACAGCGGGTCTTCGCTGTAAAGCCCAGTTGCAGTAACTTTGTACCTTTTATATAAGACTGTTTTTAAAAACGGCCTGTCTTAATCCTTTCTTATTCAAATATATCTCTAAGCGTTCTATCATGTTTTTTTCTGGCAGAGATGGTCGGTCAGCAGGGTGGAACTGGGGAAGAGGGGGTAGGAAGAAGCCTGCCCCCCTTCCTCCCTCCCACAGTTATCAAGTGCCTTCTTTCAGCCTGATGCTGTGGGCCGCACGCTAGGTTTGGGGGAGGACAGAAAGCAAGATCAGGAAGATGCAAATCGGTGGGAGAGACAGAGACGCTCGAGCACCCCCACCCTCCCTCCTGGTATGACAGGGCTGTGGCAGAGGTGGGTACAAGGTGCTCTGAACACAGAGGAGGAGGGGCACTCCTTCTGCTGAGAACTTGAGGAGAAGCTTCACAGAGGAGTGACTTTGAAAAGAAAAGAAGAAGAAAATGTCAAGCATTTTGCAGAAAAAAATTAAGAGAACATGCTTGATGTGACAATGAAATCGAGAAAAGGAAGAACGACAATTAAAGAGAGGTAGGAATAAGAAGGAACGAGAGAAGAGAAGTGAAGGAAAGGAACACCGTAGCAGTGAGGCTTTTCCACGCGCCAGCGCCCTTCAAGCAGTGGTCGGAGGGGCTGTTTCTCCTCGGGCCGCTGAGGCAGGTGACCTGGCTCCCGCTCCCCGCTCTCAGGCCCGGCCACCTACAGGCCCTTCAGAGGCCGGGGCCGATTATCTGGTTTCTCCTGCACCCGGCCCAGCACGGTGCTGCCCCATAGTAACAGTGCAATAAACGTTCGTTTGCCTGATGACAGAAATCCCTGAGCAAGGCCCCAGAGGGTGCCACGAGCCAGGAGGGGAAGAGGCAGAGAGCAAGTCTCGGGAGACAGCTGACTCACACTTCGCAATTCCTTTCCCGTCCGTTGTTTTGATTTCCTCTTTCCCCTGACTCTGTGGAGGCCGCAGACGGTATTTGTTCAGGGTTCTGTCTTTAAGGCATTGCGTGTGATCTGTACTCTTCTGTGGTGGGCCTTTGGGTATTGTTGCCGCTTATTAAACCAAAGGACCAGTGAGAAGGAATGTAGAACATCAAGCCGAGAGGACCCACGTGGTTTTCTTTCAGGTAAAGTGGACTGGGTCTCTAGGAGAGCCATTAGAGCACAGGCACATCCTGGGCGACCAGTGGTTGAAACAGGGTTTTTGAAGAGGAAAGCCCATGTTGGGCTGCCTGGGCCTCTGGTACCTGATACAGCCCGTTTCTGTTTTTCAGGGGAGAATTTGGTTTGCGAGAGTACTCCGAAGTTAAGACTGTGACAGTAAAGATCCCCCAGAAGAACTCTTAAGATGGCCAAGAAGGAAGGTGAAGGCCAGCCTGCACGACTCTCCCCCTCTGCTTTCCCTGTGGGGCCCAGCTCTCAGGAATCCAAACTTGATACTCGGTCCTTACTTAACTATTTAAATGACAGCAGGTAGGCCAGGCCATTCTCTGCGCAAAGAAAGCAAACCAGTTGGGCGTGGTTTCTTGGCGCCCTGTGAGGGATCACCTTAACAGTACCAAATATTGGGGAAAGTGGGATAAAGGCACGAGGAGTAGCTGTGGGGCACACCCAGTTTTTCTTTGTGGGGTGAGGGGCTGAATGAGGGAGCTGTACTATTTGATGCCTTCTGTCACAAAGGACTTTGCTTGTGAGCAACGGTAGGCTTTCCATTGTCTTCATTTCCCCCTTCCAGGCTCTCCCTGCTCACGCACCCCTCCCGCTCCTCCAAGGAGATCTCAGCTGAGCTCATCTGGGGCAGATGTTTGGGCCGGGAACAATTTTCCAAGGTTTTGCAGCCAAATTACCGTTTCATGTCATCCATTTCTTCAAAGCAAAACATGAAATGGTTTTAGTTAGAGCCAGACCAGACTGAAAATGCCAGGAGCTGGTACACTGCAGATGTACTAAGGAGAAAGAACTTGGGATATTCCTGACCCAATCTGGCTTTCTTACATCCATATATAACAGGAGTGAAAGATCAGGAGATGGAGCTCCAGAGATCATTATGTGTAGTTCACAGCCTTGGAGCTCATCACTGAATGGTTTGAGGGGGTAAGAGAGAGGGACGTGTGTGTGTGCGCGCGTGCGCGTGCACATCTGTGCATTTAATTCCTTCTTGAGTATTCTGGAATAAGTCAGGGGGTGGGTTGTTTTTCATGGATTGATCTTTTCCAAAGCTTGTCTTTAAAATCAACCAAAAACTGATCTGAGCAGGCTTGAGAATTTGGAAAAAGGTAGTGCTGGGTGCCTTGTAGAAATAATTCCATTTCCAATGCTGCTGACAATTCATACTAAATGAATTAGCTCTGCAGTTGGAATCTATAGCTTCTTCCGCCTCCCACCCCCACCCCGTCCCCATCCCCGTCCCTGGTGCTCACCACCTCCCAGTCCCAGTGCTGTGGGTGTTACTTCAGCTTCCCATGCCCTAGATCAACTGGCAGTAACCTTGGAAAATTTGGCCAGGCTCAGAGGTTTCCTTCTCCAGTGTGCCACGATTGCCACGCTGCACCAGATCTCCACTTGTCACGCCCGTGGCTCGTCCACACACCGCTCTTGCTCTTGGCCTCCCATGGGGGAAGCATGAAGCAGGCTGGCTCCCTTTCCTCCAGCCACGCGTTCCTCTTCTGCTTTCCACTGAAGGCTCGATCTCTGACACGGGCAGTGTCAGCTTCCTTTCCTTTTTCCCTCTTTCCAGCTGCCAAATCCAATTCATTCTCTAACCTAGAGGAAGATCATTTATTTAAAAGTACCAAACGTAACCTAGAATATATGAAATATGGGCAACACATATATAGCCTTCTGTATTTAATGGTTTTCTGCTTTCTGCTTTCATACCGGTTTTCTATTTATAACCCTTGACTATTCATGATGTTTTAAAGAAACCTCTCCTTGCTGTTATTGACAAAGGACAGTGGCCAGATGCCTTGGGAGATGCCGCATTTCTGAGTTCTTTCGTGTGAATGCCATGCTCTCCTATTGCCTGTGTCCCAGTGAACATATCCATTAACCAGCTAGTTACCTTTGAACTGCAATATAGAATGTGAAAATGAAGATTTATTTCTTTTAATTTACTTAAAAAGAAACCTCTGTGCTAGCAATAAAGCATTTATATTGTGTACTCCTCGGGATCATTTGGCTGTGTTTATCAGTGTCTTTGTGTCATACTGAGTCCATCTAGGTCCTTCTCTCAGCTGCTGGGCTTTTCAGGTATGTTGCTGCCTCTGGCTACTGAGCAGAATTTGGAGGGTATTCTTGCCATAAGGTAAACAAGACCCTTGTTTCTGACACTGTTTAAAATCCAGGCATACATACAGTTCTCTGTGGCAAACAAGTATAACCATGTATGAAACATATGAAATGACAGTTTTCATCCAAAGGAGCCTCTGTGAAAGCTAACAGGTAGAGGAGTCTTCAGGCCTTTTCTCACAAACATGGACCACGTGATGAGAGCTCACATTTGGTAATGGCATTTATCGGTAGCTTTATTTTTATTTACCGAAGTGGAACAAAGTCAAAAACTGACAACCTGATGTAATATTTTTGCAGCTGTAGAAAGGAAGCTGTAAATGGTGACTGTAGGACCAGCCAGAGCTTGTTTGCTTTCTGTGTGTTCTCAGGGTTGTGCTTTTGGAGAGCGGTTTCCACCCTTTAGGCCTGCACATCCCCTCCTTCCAACCGCGCTTCCCCACCCAAGTCCTGGTCAAGTGAAGCAAAAACAAAAAGTGATGACTTAGACACAAGGGAGGTGAGACCCGGGGAGAGACATGTTGCTCTGGACTGGGATTCCTTGCTCTGACTGCTGGTATCTTGTTCCTCAGAGGAACAAACTGGGCGTCGGAGAATGCCGTCCCTGGGGCATGGGGTGAACTCTGAAACATAGGCTGTAGGCTTTCTGCGAATTTACCTTGTGTTCAATATTTCGGGCATCGGAGAGAAAATGAGAACAACATGGACACAGAGTAATCATGTAAAAGTCCTTTGTTAGGTGCCAAGTAGATGTTATAGGTAGCAGGAACCCGGAATAAGGTAAGGCATAATTTGATAGTTCTTCAAAGCATAAAGTCCCTCAGGCCTCATCCATTTATGATGCTGACATAAAGGAAAATGAAGAGAGATGGCATTTTAGGTGTCATTAATGAAACCAACACAGAGATGCCAATTGGTGATTTGTCATCAGCACTACATAATTACAGTCTTTTTGTTAACCCCTGAGATTTTCATTGTACCTTTTCCTCTGAAACACCCTCAGTGCATTCATATTGACAGTGTCGTTCTTTTTAATGACATTTTAGATAAGAAAAGACAAAAATATTGCAATGTAGGGAGTAAAGAACAGAAAGGAACAGGGACTCTACTGGAGTGTGTCGTTAAAACAGGAAGGCACCCAAGAAAAGAGGACAGTCAGAGACAAGTTAATGGAAGAGGTGGGTTTTGAACAAGGCTTGAGGAAGGAATGTAATTTCAATAGGCAAGGGAACGAGAAGAAGGCAT
>NW_006786541.1:4929900-4958401 GCF_000442215.2 Lipotes vexillifer
CAGAGGAGTAACCTGCAGAGGCAGGGAGGTGAGGGAGGCCAAGGCATGCTTTTGTGATAGGGGATGGACCAGCAGGAGCAGGTACCACGTGCTGTTACTTGGTCAGATGGGGGTCGGCCAGAGAGTTCCATGGCAGTGCCCTGCCCCACGCTCCTGCCAGCCTCAGAGCTCCTCAGAGCTCACAGGTAGCACATGCTACATTCAGTTAGAAGAAACTAGAGCTGTATTTCGCTAGCTGAGGTCAGGGCGGAGGAAACTGCCCGTGTATTAGATGTTAAAGAGTGAGTAGAATTTGGAAAGGTATGAACAGGAGGGACAGCAAGACTGCTAGGAAAAAAAATCTCCCCACAGAATTTGTTAATGTCACATGGGCTGCATTCTTGGCAGGGGGAGGGGCACAAATAGAACAGAAATGCCCATTGTTACTTACATGTGTTTATATAGCTATTTATTCACTTTTCTAGGTTTTTTGTTGTTGTTGTTGTTGTTGTTTTGGTTGACTAATATCCCAGAAATATTTAGTCAGCAACAACAATGCTTAAAGTATGACAAAAAATGAAAACAACAAAATCACATGAATTAAAAAGCAAGAGTAAAGGAAAAAACAAAACAACGGTGAGAAACGAATGCAGCCAAAATGAGACCAGAAAATACACATTCTACAAAGTCCTATCATCACTCGTCTTAGGGGAATCTGATAATCTAGTGAGAGAAGAGCCAACACCGCAGGCCAGTGATCCTAAGAAACTAACCTCCCTTCCTCCCTCCCGTCCTCGCCCCTTCCCTACCTCCACAAATGTTTACTATGCCACATGCTGGCACAGGTGCTGGGATACAGAGCGGGCCAGGCATGGCTACTGCCCTCGTGAAGCTAATGGTCTCATATGGCAACTCAGAGCCAAGAGTTGGTAGTTTGCTTTGCTATCTCGCTGTAACTCCTTGCCAGGCACATACATTCAATTTATGGAAGGATAATGTAGAACCTTTTCCAGGTCCTCTTGGTAATCCAGAGTGACAACTTTGCACACAGAAATCGCCGATTAGCAACATCGCAGAGTGAAAAGCATCAGAGGGTCAGGGAAGTGATCAGAAGTCCTCACCTGAAGTCCCTTATCGGCCATTTGCAAGTTGTGTGTCTTTGCGTAAGTCACTTAACTTTCATGGGCCTCCGCTTCCTCCTCTGTAGGATCCAGATGACCATTCCTGCCCTGCCTACCTCACAACATTGTGTGAGGATTAAACAACATCATGGATGATGTATCTCTTCTATTGGTCTGAGACGTCATACTGCACACATACAACTCTAAACAACTACAAAAAGTGCGAACAAAATGACTGTTGCCTTGCTGCTCAGTCCATAGGATGTCAGAATTCATCATTTCTCATCCAGTGTTGAGGCCATCATGTAGAACCTGACTCTTTAGGATGGGTTTCCTGTGGTCTCCAGGAGGCCTCCTTTCCCAAAGGTGGACCTCATCTGAACTCCTCAAGCCAGCTGGGAGAAAGGCGGTGAATGCAGCTCCAACTGTTTCCCAGGTTTTGGTTGTGTATGTTCAGTACATTGTTCCGACATTCTATAGGGTGATTACAAGACCTCCAAGCTCTGGCCCGACTGTCTGTGCCACCCTGAATGTTTTACACAACAACCGCTCCTCAGTGGGGACCAGCTGGGAATGAGAATGCAGGGAAGTCCACTCTGGAAAGGCATGAAGTCCTCTTCCTAAACATGTACATTGTCTAATCCTCATTTGGTTATTGGACAGATTAAAGGGAAAATCAGCCTGCCATTTAGCCTTTGATGTGGAACTCTTGGATAATGTTTCCTTTGGCCATTTATGTAGCAAGGAGGAACTTGAAACCAGCATGGCCCAGGCGCCATTACTGCTGGAGCAGGAACGCCTCTGAATGGTTTCAAGGTCTTTTAGCCCTGCTTTTTTGGTTTGTTTCTCAAGAGCATGTCCCTGTCATCCTCCTCGTGAAATGAAATATATGTTATTTACCAAGTCGGCTCGAGTTGACTAATTTCGTTTACTACATGGTTTTGTTACCGACCCTCCCAAGTCAGTCCCCAACAAGGATCTTCCTGCCCCCGTGTCGTCTGAGCCAACAGAATGAGACTGAGTTCGGTTTAGAAGCAAAGGGAACTCTGTTCTTTGATCAGAGAAGGGAAAGGTGCGAGCTCCGACTCTAGGGTCCAAGCGCTACCCCGACACGCCATCGGCGGGCTGGGGCTGCTTTACAGAGATCCTATCAGCTGGGAGGGGGTGGGGTTCTAGGGTGGGGTGGGGCGCAGGCGCAGTTCAGCGCTCCAGATCTCAGCGCCTGGGGCAGCGTCTCTGCGCACAGCCCGCCGCCGCCGCCGCCGCCGCCGCCATCTTGAATTGCAGTGTTAACGCGTGGCGCTTCTGCTTACGCCCCGGAGCTGAGGTGCTGGGCGCCGCCGTTTTGCCCCAGGAGCTCTAGTGTGAAGGGCCCGGTGAGAGGCCTCTGCATGCGACCCCCTCTAAGCAAGAGCAACCAGACTAAGCACCAAGAAAAAGAAAAAAGGTTAGGCTTTATTTTATTACCCAAACTCTATTTTTATTTCCTGGGAATGGTTAATGGGCTTTGCTGGTGACAAGTCCCTCCTCTGTCTGTTGTCCTGCTCCTCATTCTTTTTTTTTTTTTTGTGGTACGCGGGCCTCTCAGTGCTGTGGCCTCTCCTGTTGCGGAGCACAGGCTCCGAACGCGCAGGCTCAGCGGCCATGGCTCAAGGGCCCAGCCGCTCCGCGGCATGTGGGATCTTCCCGGACCGGGGCACGAACCCGTGTCCCCCGTATCGGCAGGCGGACTCTCAGCCACTGCGCCACCAGGGATGCCCTTGTGTCCAGTTTTTTAAATTCAGATCTGACGCACTAATTCCGGAAAGGGAAGCCTGTTAGTAACACGAAGAGTTTCTCCAATGGCCAAAGGAGCAGAATTCCTAAAGTGTTCCACGGCTCACCAGCTGTGTGCCCTTGGAAAATCAGTCAGCCATCCCAACCCTCAGCTTCCTGACATGGAAAATGGGGTGATAAAATTATCTACCTCACACAGTTGTTGTAAAAGCGGAACAAGAAAGTACATGTAAAGTGCTGAATAGTTGCCATTGTAAGAGTGCAAAAAAAAAAAAAAATAGCAACTGTTAAAAATGAATAAATATGTAAGTATTCACTAGCGCTCTAGTCCCAAATAAGGTGTAAATCTCACTTTCCCTTGGCCTTGGTCTAGCACATTGGGGCTTTGGGTTCTTCTGCAGAAGCCGGGCAGGAGGACACCTGTGTTAGATGGTGGGATTGGAACTAGGGATCTTGGTGAATGCTGGGAGGCTGGAAGGATAATCACCATTTAAAATCACATTGGTGCCCAGTCAGTTTTGCTGAGTCACCGAGATCTAAGGATTGCTTAACACAGAGGATATCATGGCTCCCGTTTGTTTAAAAGCACAGGTAGCAAGAAGAGGCACAGGGTTGAGAGAGGCCAGTGTTAACCTAGAAGAGGGTTTTACCACCTTGTGCTGAATAAATGTCAGCTGTATTGACGTTATTATTTTATTATATATAGTAACAGAAAATAATAATATTATTAAATTATTATTGTTGTTGTCATTGTTCTCTAATTCAAGGAACATGGTGGCTTTTTT
This sequence comes from Lipotes vexillifer, assembly GCF_000442215.2. Taxonomy (NCBI): domain Eukaryota; kingdom Metazoa; phylum Chordata; class Mammalia; order Artiodactyla; family Lipotidae; genus Lipotes; species Lipotes vexillifer. The sequence goes on from NW_006786541.1 coordinate 4,933,562, forward strand.
GCCTGGGAGGGGAATCACTTGTTTGGTTTAAATATTTAAATTGAAGCCCAGCAGTGATTCTCGGGAAGGGGATGGTAACCCCTATGGAACAGTGACAATCTGAAAGATCTTCTCTTCTCGGAAGCTACAAAGTGTGACTCTCTGCAAGTTCTTGGCCCTTTCAGAGGAGCTCAGGCCCAGATGTTGGAAATAGGAACCCTGTCCCAAGCAGGGACCTAGATCAAATCAGCTAAGCCTAAAGGGCCAGGGAGAGCAAACCTGAAAAATGCCCAGAACACATTCTGCTGCTGCCTGTTTGTCTGTTTCATTCCCACAAGAAACTGTTATTCTTACAAACTGGTTACAAGGCTTACCCACAAGAAGAATCAATAACCTTAAAGAACCTAGGGAAAATAAAACCACCCTGGAAACTCAATCCCGAGGGCTGGGCTTGGGGCATGATGACCCAGGATTCTGATTTGGCTTTTTTTTTCTTTTCCTTCTCAAAGATAACAAATAAATTAATGCACAAAGCCACATCCATATTGGAAACACTTGTCTTTTTTTTTTTTTTTTCCTTCTCAAAGATAACAAATAAATTAATGCACAAAGCCACATCCATATTGGAAACCCTTGTTTTTTTTTTTTTTTCCTTCTCAAAGATAACAAATAAATTAATGCACAAAGCCACATCCATATTGGAAACCCTTGTTTTTTTTTTTTTTTTCCACTTACGCTCAGAGGCATCAAGGACTTTGTAATAAATAAGCTTGTCAGGAATTCTTTTCAGGAAACTCAACCACAATTTTAGTCTTGTCTATTCAACACATTGTTCAGAAATGTTTTGGTAACCTTTAAAGTCCTACTCTAGGAGAGAGGTTCCCATACCCTTCAATTAAATATTTTCCTATTTTGAAGGTCATTAAGACTTTGGAAGATATTCTTATACGTGAGTTTGAGTCACGAATCCGTGTCCTCAGCTGAAGAGGCAGGAAGGTCCACGCTTGTGAGGAAAGTGTTCCACAGAGCCACCAAGTTGTGCTGTTCCAGGCCCTTCCTGGTTAGGAAGGAGAGCAGGGGGGTGTTGGACACAGCTGCCAACTAGCGAGGGCTCACTGGTGTGTGGGGCTCCATCTGCTCTGATAGATGCCGGGGTGTGAACAGACCTTAAGCAATGAGGGTGGGGGACCTGTGCCATGGGAAGGCTATGAGAAACCCTGAAGTAAGGAGTTGGTTCTCCCACTCCGCCAAAACCTGGTCGTAACAGGGACTCAAACAGATATTTGGATACTCACGTTCACAGTAGTGTTATTTACAGTAAAGACAGAAGCAGTCCAAGTGTCCTTGAATGGGTAAACAAAATGTGCTACATACATACAATGGAATATTATTCAGCCTTTAAAAAGGAAGGACATTCTGACAAGGTACACTATGGATGAACCTTAGAGACCTTGTACTAAGTGAAATCAGCCAGTCACAAAAGGACAAAGATTGCGTGATTCCACTTATACGAGGTACCAGAATAGTCAAATCCATAGAGATGGAAAATAGAATAGCAGTTGCTGGCAGTGGGGGAGGAGGAAATGTGGAGTTATTACTTAGTGGGTTCAGAGTTTCAGCTGGAAAGGATGAAAAGGTTCTGGAGATGGATGGTGGTATTGATTACACAATTATGAATGTATTTATTGCCACTAAACTATACACTTTAAAATGGTTAAAATGGCACATTTTATGTTATGTATATTCTACCACAATTTAAAAAGCCCTACTCATAAAAAGACTTGATAAATTCATACGCACTTGGGGTGATTATATGGCTGGTTTTTAGAGTATTGGCTCTCAGGACACTTGGATTTTAGCAGGAGAGAAGCCTTAGATCAGGGCTCCTTATCCCAGCTGGTACAGGCAGACCTAAGGGAATGAAAAATAGAGCATCTCTCCCTGAGCATTCTTCCTCAGACGTATACACCTGGCTTTCCTCCCTCAGCAGGAGCAGAAATCACTAGAGATCAGGCGTGTTCATGCTGACCTGCAGCTTCCCGTGCTGGGTCTTCTCCTATTCTAATAGGCTATTTTCCATGTTTAACTTTTGTTTGGTTTCAGTTTCTTTTAGCGAATCCCAAGCTATTCCTCTTTCTCGTGATCAAGACTGAATTTGCACTGAATGGTCCCCTTTGCCACCCACCTAATCCTGAAATGGCTAAAACCATGCTACTCGTGCTCAGAGCTACAAAGTATTTAGTTATTGAGAACTCTTTTCCAAAAGGACAATTATATCTTCTAGTGCCTATGGTTGAAAATATAGATTTAAACAGAAAAGACAGATTTAGGCAGGGATTATATAATAGAATTTTAAGCATTAAAGGGGACCTTTGAATTATTCAGTCTAATGCCCTCATTTTACAGATGTAGAAAATGAGCCAGAAAGAGAGATGACTTCCACACGGTAAACCTTTCAACCCAGGTCTTGGAACTTACGTCTGTTGCTTTTTCTCCCCTGCCTCCTGGGATAGAATTTTAGAAAAATTTTTATACTGAATCCCCCATATTAGTTTACAGAAGTGAAACACAGTCACTGATTGCAAATGTTTCCAGAAGGGTTCATGAGTGTCTTTTAATAGAGCACCTTTGCCCATTATTACCCACTAAACACATCATCACTCAGTTTACCAGATTAGCTTGAAGGAAGGGTTTGAAGGGCAAGGGATCTGAGACAAGAAAGGTCTTTCTTGTGTAGAGAAGTAGAATCGAGAGGAGAAGATGCTGGGGGCCCTAGTGGGATTGAGGGTTAAGGGATAGCATGTTTGAACATCTGGGCACTGGAAACCTAGATTTTACTTACTGTTCTGTTTCTAAGCAACAGTGTGACTTGGCCTCATCCTTAACCTTCTCAGAACTCAGTTTTATCTGTAAAACAGGGTCCTTCGTCAGGAGTGAAGTGTCATCCTCGAGGATAGGAGTCCTTGAATCTGGCATCAGAGTCATTTTGGAGAATTGGTTAAAAACACTGCCTCATTTCCTCTGGACTCAGGTAGGACCTGGAAATCTATATTTGTGGTTCATCTTATTTTAAATGTGAGTTATTTTAATTATTTTTGAATAATTACATGCGATACATTCAAAACTCAAAAGACAAAAAAAAAAAAAAGTATTTGTATCCTGGAAAGCTTCTTTCCAATGCCCTGCTCTCATCCCCCATCCCTCTTTCCAGAAGTAGACCTGATATCAGTTTCTTGGTATCTTTCCAAAGATCTCATCAGTGCTTTTAACATGTAGCCCAAGTGATTGTGGTACAGCTGGCTTGATTATAGGCATTTGGGGTGTCTCCTCTAGAGCTTCCCTACTGCAGATGGGGGCACTAAAGCTCACAGGCATGAAAACATCACTCCTCATGGAGTGTTTGGGAACTGACAGCAGCACTGATGTACAGTGCCCTTGAATCTGTGCTTGGCGTGTCTTAAGGCCTAGGCTTGCTGTTGTCATTGCCTTGCTGAAGGCCATTGCTGTATGGGACTGATGGGCTATGGTGTGTCCAGCCCCAGATTCTCTCTCCTCTCCTGAAGCCGGGAGAGCTGACTTGTGCCGCTAGCATGGAACCTTGCCAGGAAGGGTCTCCCGCGCTCAGAGCTAGACACCTGGCTGGGCTTCTGAATTGCTGGATGAATGACTGGGACCCCCAGGTGCTGCCTCAGAAGGGAGCCTGGCAAGGTGAAAAAAAAATGCATCTCCCCAGGCCCCTGGGAAGATAAGAGCTCCACCATGGGCACTGCCTCCTTCCCTCCTCTCTCTGTCTTTGGTGGCATCAAGAACTTAAATGCAGGAATTTTTTCCCAAAGTTGACTGATTTCATATCTGAAAAATCTTCCCAGAAAAGGAGGTGGAAATCCTGGAGAGTAAAGAGCCTTCGTTCCTGATATTTGAGTTAGTAATGGCCTTAAGGTTCTTCTAGCAGTGGTCCCAGCAACCCTCCATTTCCACATACTCCTGCCCTTAGCTAATAAATAACACAGTGAAGCTTCACCAGGGGTCTGTTTTTGGACAAATTATCTTTTCAACACTCGGATCAGTTTACTTCATAGCTTGGTTGTTTCCTGTTTCTCAGCATCCAATTGGCTCGCCTTGGAGCTGGCCATGAGTATGGGCTTTGTGTGTGAGCATACGAAGAATTCCTTCGCATTACTTAAAATCCAACGTTCCTCACTCTAGAGCTCCCATGGGGGCAGCCCTCTGCAGTGGGAGGGACCCCTGACTAACAGTCCAGGCACCTGGGTTCTGGTCCTGGCTGTGTCCTGACGCCACACCCTTGGAGCCAGCTTCCTCCTCTGCACGTGCTGGCGCCTCTCCTCTGCGCAGTTTCTTCACATTGCGTTGTTCCACTTCAGTCTCACCACTGCCCTGAGAGGGAGGTACCTGAGTCCCATTTCGTTGATGGCAGTGAGATTTGAGAGGAACTCAGGAGCAGCAGTATATGAACTAGAGTTCCAGGCCTTGGGGTGGAGTATCAGAAGTGATGGGCCCTAACCCCCAGCCTCTGCCCAGCCACACATCTCCATCACCACATCCCCCCACTCATCTCCCCCTCCAACCCCAGCTCACCCATTTGTTATTGTTCCCACTGTGCTCGCTGACACTTACTCCCCGCCGCCACCCACTCAGAACCCATCCCCACTTCCCTTGACTTCCCCTTTCTTTCTGTCATTTATTTATACTCTCAGCAGGATGATTGCCCTGTGCTCGGTTTCAGGCGTATACTAGGTGCTGGGAATACCTAGCCAGTGAGAAGTGTTGGTCATCTGGAGCTCACAGTCTAATGTGCGAGACAGAGAAATAAATAAATCACTGTAATATCATAAGTGCTGTACTAGGAAGAAGAAAATTTGCAATGGAAAGGCAATGGAAGAAAGTGATAAACTTTGAGTTGAGCAGGAGCTAGGGTGAGTTTGGGGGGATGTTTTATGCAGAAGGTGACATTTGAGTTTTTTTAATACCTCTCTGCTTCCAAAAGTATTTTAGAAGGATGAATACTGGGAAGGGATCAGAGAGTGAGAACATTATGATTTACCATGTAGCCTATTACATAGCAGGCATTTTTTACTTGCCCAGTGGCACATAGCTAGGAGATTCAGAGGCATATCCAAAGCCCAGAATCTTACTTAACCTTATACTGACTCTGGGACAGTAACTTCTAGGGGAAAAAAACGTGCGGATATAAGCCACAAAAGAAAACCCATAGTACATGGAATCAACCTCAAGGGGAAAGTATCTTGTCTGCCAAACAGGGATAGATTCTAAGTGTGCATAAGCAGAACAGTGAGGTGCTGGCAGAGCCTTGAAGACTGATTCAGAAAGGGAGGGGAAAGCGACCAAGAACTGAAGGCAACAAATGGAAGGGATGACTGCACACTCTCCTCTGAAGTTCTAAATGGACCTTGCAGGAGGTGGATGGGGCACGTTCTGGAAGAGGGGCTCTTGAAGATAAATGCAATTTCAGGGTCCACTTCTCCTTTGCTCTGTGATCTTTAGCCACTGGTTTCTAGTGTACCAGGCTGGCAAGTGGACTGAAAGCTGCTCTGCTGGAATCCAGGAGGAGCCGTGAGTGGTCAGGAAGAGGGAACCCACTACAGGGCAAGATCTAGTCACACAGCTCTTAACCCAGGCTTCAGGATAGGGATGCATTGGTGGAAAGACATCCCCACGGACACCGAAGAACACAAATCCTTCCATGGGTGGCAACGCCAGGCAAGTAAAACTCTGCCTGCTAGAGATAGAAACTTTCACCTCGTGGATTCCCAGCACCTCCACATACCAGGCACTGCAGTGGGCTCTGGTGTAGCACCGTGAGCAAGATTTGGCTCCGGCCTTGAGAGGCTTGTGGTTTGATTTATACTTCTTGGACCTGCTTGCACATTGTCACACCAAATGACATTAATGGAAAATGGATGAGAACTTACTAGTTGAATTAAAGAGTTTATATTCATTGTCTATTATAAGAATCCTTGCATTTGGCCAAGTGGAACTGTTAGAATAGACAAGTCAAGAGTGACAGTAAGACTGAGTCTGGAATAAGACAGGTTAGGCTTCAAATTCTGACTCTGTTGTCTGTGTGTGACTTGAGGCAAGGTGCTTATCCTCTGCATCTCATGTTCCTTTCCTGTAAAACTGAAGAGAGAGTAATATATAGTTCGCAGTGCTATGAGGATTTAAAGCATGTACCCAGCAAACTAGGAGAAAATATTTGCAATATATGTAACAGACAAATTATCAGTATTTAGAATATATAAAGAGCTCCTAGAAATCAATAAGAAAAAGAAAAGCCAATAGAAAACTATTAAAGAATAAATATATTCTTCAAGAGAAAAATAACAGAAGAATAAGCATAAAGTCCTGTTCAGTTAGCATATGAAAAGATCCTCATTCTTACTAGTAATCCCAGCAGTGCAGATTCAGTGAGATGCCATCAATATTGGTTAAGTATACTTTATGTAGCTCTACCATGAAATAAATTACACTTACTGACTCCTTTGCACATGCTGGGAAGAGGGAAAACAATGTGTTTTTAAATATAATGTTAAGTGAAGAAAGCTTATTGCAGAATAATACATAAAGCATGATACCATGTAGGTTGAAACACACACACAAACATACTATATATGTCCATAGTTCACTTGTATTTTTGTAAATGTCTAGAAAAAGACTGAAAAAGATTCACACCAAATGTTTATCAGTGGCTACCTCAAGGGAGAGGCCTGCCATCGGTTGGTAGGGGAGAGTTGTCAGAGGGCACTTTAGCTCTATCAGGAAAGTTTCAATTTCTTATAAGAATGTGTTTGTAGATTAGTTTATATATATATATATATATATATATATATATATATATATATATATATATATGTATGTATGTATGTATAGAAGAATTTATCTCAACATGGTGTATGGTTAACATTTCCAGCTCTGAACCTAGACTGTCTTGTGCATACCTTGGCTCCACCACTTACTCTGTCTGAGCTTAGCCAAGTCATCTAACTTCTCCTGCCTTAGTTTCCTCATTCTTGATATAAGTGTAATAGTAGTACTTGCCAGGGGCAGTTGTTGTGCAGTTAGATGAAGCAATACATGTGAACAACTTAGTGGCTGGTATGTAGAAAGGGCTCAGTAATGTAGCTTTTACTGTCATTACCTTCCTTCCTGCAATGGGTCAGCAAAAATCATTCCATATGGGAGATGGGAAGGCCCACATTTAGCCTAATGCCATTCTACAGATAAGGAAACTAAGACCAGAGAGATTCAGTTACGCTCCTGGTTCAGATTCTGGTTCCAAGGCTTAGTGCTCTAATAATACAAAGTTAAATTCTCCAAGGCATAAAAGCACTCAGACTCGGCTTCATTTCTGTGCCTGTAAAATGTTAATGTCTTTTTCTTTACACACATCTCACCAGACTTCCTTAGGAAAAGTGCAGCCCCAGTAAAAGGCTAACTCATGGCATGAATATTTTGCTTGAGGGCAAAGACAAAACACATCCTGGTTATGATGGTTCTCTTGTTCCCAATCAATGCTCCAAGAAAATCAACTAACAATTAATATTTGTATTCCAAAGCACTTTCACATATTATCTGATTTGGTCCCCAAGACTCAGGGAGGCAAGTAGCATTATTATCCCCAAATTACAGAGGGGGAAACTGAGACTCAGAGAGTTTAAGTACTTTGCCCAAGAGTTTTAGAGAGGATTTAACTTTCTGCTAAATTAAATGGCAACTTTAAAATTAATTTTTAAAAACCAGGCAATGAAAAATGTTTGAAATACAGTTTTTGTGGTTTTTACAGAGGTGGGATAGAAACATGTTAAAACATCCTCTATGAGAACATATATTTGTGTAGATAGTCTCTAACAGAGCCATTTTCAAACATGTTGCCTTATGGGCAGAATTTGCATACTGATATCTTTTTAAGAAAAAGTAGTTACCTTTCTAAGGAAGAAATATTTTAATCCAAGATTCATTAAAGGTCAAAAATATCATTATGAAACAGTGATCATAATTTCCAACTGTGTCACTTTTATCTTAGTTTTGGGTGGCAAATAAGCGTAAGTAGATAAATAGAGCCAAGTAACCTTTAAAGAAAAGTTTCAAAAACTCATCCAAACATGCCGTGAACCATGTGAGGGGGCGCCCCTTCACAGGGTGCCAACTGTCAATAGGTCCAGAAGTAGCTGGAGATGACAGAAATATTAAGAAAAATGCTCCTCTCTGTGGGAGTCAGTGCTTATTGCCTCCAGAAGATGCCTCTGGGAACAACGATGCTCAGCTCTCAAATGCAGGGTGTGTATCTGCAGAGAAATGTTGGTTGATCCCACTCCATCTGGTCAGGCCCACTGTCCATACAAAAGTTTATGTGAGTAGAGTCAAGTGCTTAACTCTCTCTAACCCACAAAGGTAATCTAAGGAGGCTTATTAGAGGGGTAGATATGTCCAAGGAGACATGAAATTTAGATATAAATGAGAAGAGGAAAACAAAGGAGAAGCTTCTGAGCACCAAGTTCCTTTGTCTTGAAGAAAAAGGGCCACCTTGGACTTCCCTGAAGTCTTTTCCTATGAGAAAAGGGAAACCCTATCTCCTGAGCGAGGAGGATATTTTAATGAACTTCTACCTTTGGGTACTGACAAGTGGTGAAGTGCAAAATGCAAACAGTGCAACAAAGAAATGCAAATGGGACACTTGTTTGCCCAGCGGAGCCCACCCTGGTAAGCACTCCCACCCAGGCTGCTGCTTTGAAGGTGATGGATGGAGCGTGGGCTCCTCAGCCTAGCCATCTTTCAGGCTCCCACTGCCCCCTGGACCACTCTGGGTGATGGGGTTCTCACAATAGCATCTGAGAATTTTTGTTTTTCTAGTACGGACCTACCATATTTTACATGCATTCAGGAGATTGTTAGTGGCATATCTTCCTTTTCCGGTGTCAGTGTCCATAGCAGTTGTTGAGCACACTCCTGAATGCACAGGATTTACTTCCAGCATCTCCCCTCTAACTTCAGTGCTTGTTGATGAAGCCAGGGGATGTCAGTGAATGTCTCTCTGTATGCCAAAAGATTTTTTTAAATCTCCACCCTAAGAAATAACTCGGACAGATTTGTAATAATGACCAGTGAGTGCCACCAACAAGAATTAATATTTTAAAAGCTTATTCATAAAGTGAATTCTCTTTGGGGTTGGTGAAGAACCTACACATTGTTGTTGAGGCTTAGACCCTAATACCAAGATAATGTCTGTCCATCAGAGCAGCCATGACAAATAAATTGCTAAGAAGGGAAAGGAAAGGATATAGTACCGATAGCTTTGAGGGAAAGTTATGCTTACAAATCTCAATTCCTTAAAGAAATAGGAAATACACTGTTAATAGAATGCTTTCCAAATTATCAGTGAAAGTTACTGAAACTGAAAAGAAACTCACATGGCAAGGTCTGTTGTTGGCGGTAGGTAGACTGTACTACCAATGTACCCGATGTGGGGTGAAGTGAAGAAGAATGTGAGGGACACCTCCAGCTGCTAACATGTGGTGTGAGACTCATTCAGTACACCCTAGGTTTCAAATATCTGGGACTGGGGTGAATTACATGAAAGAAAGAGGGAAAAAGAAAGAAGGGAGGGAGGGAGGAAGGAAAAATTGAGAGACTTTGCCTACATACACTTTGTTGCAGCCCCTCTGTGCAGCAGTCCACTGGGGTCTCCTCAGAGGGAAGCAGTAGGACCATGAGCTGTTCTCTGCTGCAGAGGAACTGGTCTGATCTGAAGGAAAAGTCGAGCACAAGGTGGTGACTAGATGGAGGGAATGAATGAATCCTCATAGACACTGTTCTTGACATCTACCAAAGAGAAAGATGGAACATGTGCTGGTTATTCAGTCACTTGAACATAGTACAGGGCCTTGAACATAGTACAGGGAAAGGGCTTCTTTTAACATTGCTGATTTTTTGAGATTGGGGAGGAACTGGAGATCCTGAAAACAGGACTGTGCAGTGACAGAGTCAGTTGTCAGCATTAAGGAAACACATACTAGCCACACAATTGTTTCCTTTGGTCAAGGGTCTTAATCACTCGTCCCAGCGTTAACCGTTCATGGTTGGAAAAGGAAGGGCTGTGGCCTGGGTGTGTATCACAATCCCAGGTTTCAGAGTCAGCATGGCCACTGACATCTCTACGGCCTGAGATGACACAATTGATCTGGGCTTTGGTGCCTCACCTGTAAAGACAGGACTGGATAAGGGCCTCACTATGTTCATTTCACCTTGAAGAACCAGTGATTCTAGGATTCATCTCTACACAATTCTAGAGATAATAAGTATCTGGGTTTAGGGTGAAATATGTAAAATGTGTTGAGGTTTTGAAATGATCTCTGCTATTAGTGCTAATCTCCTGAACACTTGGATTCATGCTCCTTAACTTAAAATTCTCTCTCTCAATAGCAGCAGTTTTGTCTGCTGTTGCCTAGTTACTTGTCTTCCCTTTAGGGAAATTCCTTTTATAACAAGAAATCAAGGAACTAAGGAAAAGCAAACTAAGCAATACAAATCTATATCTATTCATTCCAACTTATAACAAAGAAAAACGAGGATTCAGCTACTTTCTCCAAACTTAAATTCCTTTCTTTGCCTAGATAGGAATAGTACAATCAGCTGGAGTGATTTTTTAAAATTCTTTTTCCCATATTTGTGAGCAAGATAATTTAAATATTAAAATATTATTTAGGGACCTCCCTCACAGTCCAGTAGTTAAGACCCCACACTTCCAGTGCAGGGGGCATGGGTTTGATCCCTGGTCGGGGAGCTAAGATCCTGCAAGCTGCGTGGTGTGGCCAAAAATAAATAAATAAATAAATTTAAAAAATATATTCTTTAAAATCTATTATACATATCTAATGACAAATAAGGAAGTGTAGAGTGCTTAATGGTTTGTATTGAAAGAAACAGTTTGATGTCCAGTGGGCACCTGCTGCCTTGGACATGAGCCATCTTCCAATAACTCACTATGTTTCTGCTTGACCCAGCTTCCAAAATAAAAGAGTCCAGCCATTATTGGGTGTCCTAAGGTAGCTACATCCCCATTCATCCTTGAAGAGCTTTCCCTGAACATTTATCCCTCAGTCAGGCCTCTGATATACAGCTGGGAGAACAGGCTGAGGTATCTGATTTCTGCTGACCTCAGGGGGAAAGGCCCTTGCATTTAGATGCATGGGCCAGATCTGTACCAGATGAAGAGGACAGTCTATCTTGAAAGACTTGGTCTTTCCCACCCTGGTCTGAGAAGAACTTCAGAATTCGTGAGAACAGAGGCTGCTGAAGAGTGGCTTTTCTTAGGCCATTCCACTTCTCTTATGTAATAGAGTTACTCCAGAATAATCTGTGACAAATCACTTACATATGAAGAGGCTGTTGACTGCCCAGGAATACCAAAATTTGGCTCTCTGAGTGGCAAACACATTTTCATTTAGTCTGTGGCTCTCGCTGTAGAACACCAGCATGCAGGGCACTGCCACATATTTTAGGTCCTGGACAGAGATGCCACTTAAAGAAGTACCAAGATGCTATCTTAAATTACACCCATACAAGGTGAAGGATGGGATGGGAGTGGACCTCAAACCCAACTTTGCATCAAAATTAGTTGGGGCTTTGCAAAAGTACAGGTTTCCAGGCTCCCTGAAACTCAAGACATACCAAATCAGTATCTATTGGGTTGGCCAAAAAGTCTGTTTGGGTTTTTCCATAAGATGCTTGGAAAAACCCAAACGAACTTTTTGGCCAACCCAATATCTAGGGGGATCTGGAAATAACACTTTTGAAAATCTCTTTTCAAGCTCCATATGCCACCTGCCTTACACTCATCCTTGGGTAAGTACTTGTGAACCACTGAACCAGATTACTGTTCCCAGTATAGCAACTTCCTAGAAAATAAGTTGGTTTCATCTAGAACTCTGGCTAAGCCAAAGAAATATTTCTAAAGAGAGGCTTTCAGTGGACATTATTCATTTTAATTTAGCTGAAGTTGTTGCTGTTGCTTTTAGCCACACAGGATTTCTCATTTGTAATCAGATTAGCAAAAATTAAAAGTTAAATCTATATCTATTTTTAGGTTATTATATATGCTGGTTGATGGGGAAAATTCAGAACAGGATATATATATATATGAATTAATATTTAGTCAGCTAGACTAATTAAAATGTCTATGACATTTTGGCTTTGAGACTATACACCTAAATACAGTGTATCTCCAAAACAGCTGTGGTTAACCCACTGAATTGGAATAGGTTTTCATGAAAAAATAACAGAAACGTGCCTCGGCTTGCAGAATTTATATAGTTTCCTTTTGATGGGAAGAACAGCTCTGAATCTTGCTCCTTTGGATAACATGGTGGCGTCAATAACATTCCAGTTGTTTCTGTTAAACCACTGAGAAGAGCAGATAAGGGAGGTGTGGGGAGTTCATTTTCCTGGATTAATTGGCTGGCAGAGATTTTGTTCAAACCTTGTGCTGAACCAAAATCTCTTCTTCTTCCAATTAAAAAAAAAAAGCTTTCTTTTTGGCTTACTTGCTTTAAGATAATTTACCTACCACCCACTCCCCTAACTCAGGAATAATCAGAAGTAGCCATATCACATCATAAGATCTGAATACAATCTCTACCGTTGTTGAAAAACTCATGAAAATTTGTAGAACACAGTGAACTGAACAAAGAGAAGAGGAAGAGCCATCTTGCATTTAAGCCCAATTCCAAACTTAGAGGCTCATTCATCCTTTCAGACAACCTCTCTCAAGTGCCTTCTATGTGCCAGACACCAATACTGGGGATTATAGTTCTAGAGATTAACACACAGTTCCCACAGCTAAGACATCCTCAGTGAGAATGACAGGTATTAAATTATTACAGTACTGTTGGATAATTCAAGTACAGTCCAATCAGAATATACAGAAGGACAATTCATGAGTTGGACCTCGCATAGGAGTTCTCTAGGTAAGGAAGGGAAGGACATCTTTTCCACCTCCCAAAGGTTGAGAGAGGAAATGTCAGACATGGGCCAATGGCCAGTGCTTCCATGTGGCTGCAGTATAGGGCTGTGAGATGTGGCTGAGGCTGCAAGTCCTAGCAGTGTCTGGGTCCTAAAGGGCAGAAACTCATGCTTGGAATTTAGACATGATTCTTCAAAGAACTGTGTAGCCGTTGAAGGGTAAGGTTTCTGATGGCAGGGTGGAGGAAAGGGATGAGACTAGAGGCATAGAGAACAGGTAGAGGCTGTGACAAGGTGAGTGGCGATGGGAGTGAGATGTGAGAGCTCTTTGGGGGATGCATCTGACAGAATTTGATTGGGTGAGGACTGCAGGCTAGGAGGCAAGAGGGAAAGTAACTGACCTGAGGGTTGACACTGCAACATCTTGTCCTCTCTCCTCTTTCCACAACACTGAGTTGCCCTTGTTGTCTTAGATCCCTTTCCTGTTTTCTTGCTTCAACTTGATTTTACACTTCATCCATTAAGAATTGAAATATCACCACTACCATCCACATAGACCCCCATCCCCACAAACTATCCTACAAATTACAAGAGCTCAGGCTACAAACAGAGGCTCATGAGGCAGCGGGTCCCTGGTGCTCCTCACTTCTCCACCATAAAATGACAGACATTTGCATATTGTTTCACAGGCCCACATTTTTTTTCACATCTGTACCTCCTTTGAGTCTTATAACCACCCTCTCTGTAGGAAAGACAAGTCTTATTGTTCCCATTTCAGGGAGGAAGATGCTGAGGCCACATCCATAGCCCGCTCCCAGGGAAGCAATAGGGAGCAACCTGGGAAACCTGTCCTGATACCCCCAGACTGAGCTCTTACCTCCGGCCTCTGTGATGTTAGGCCTGTTACCCAAACTCTAAAAATCTCAATTTCCTTCTTGGAAAATGGGGACAAAAAAACCTGCCTCCTGGGATCGCTGCATAGGCCAAAGGAAATCATGCACGTAAAGTGCTTGGCACAGACCTGGTGAAGTCTCAGTGAATGTCAGCTGTTGCTTTTCCAGCTCTTCTAGCTCCAAAGTACCAGATCATTCTCCTCTACCAAAGTGTCCCCCACTCCTGGGAGGGGGGACATTTTTTTCAGAAGACTGTAGTTTACCACTGGATAAATCGGCTTGCTGACAGAAGAAAAACACCTAAAGGAAAGATGACTATTTCACTGGGCCTGTTATATCATTCAATAGCCACAACTCGTGCCCTGAAGTTTCTTCAAATACAAAACAGATAGTGCCAATGGAGAGATGTTAGTTTTTCAAGACCTGCGCTCAGGCTCTCAGAGAGCTTCCTGTACTTACAGGAAGTATAAGTTTGATGGAGTGAAAGTCAGCATGTCTATGGGTCTCATAAGAGGACCATCTACTGGCTCATGTGGGGTTTTTGGCTTGTCCTGCTTGGCTTCAGAAGAAGCTACAATCAGAGCCATCAGGGTGTTCCAGAGATGCTGGCAACACTGTGCCTCTGCACTGGTGACAAGACCAAGGAGCCAAGCAGTGTGTTCTCCTTACAGCCACTTAGCAGCTTGAAATCTTTCTTAAGAAAAACATGCCTCCAGTTCCCACGTCAGGATCTTTGTTCATCTCGTATGACTTTTTCTACACACTTCTACTCTGTACCAATGATCCATAATGAACAACGTAAAGATGGTGGGGGCCCAGGAAGGGGACACGAGTATTGGCATATTACTTGGGGACATGATGGGGAAGGATATTGTAAGGAAAATAATTAAAGAAGAAAGGAAGAGGACTTCCATTCTGCTGGGTGGAATAAATGTTTGACTGAGCAGCATTCTGTCCAGCTGGGGAAAGGCCAAGACTAATTTAACCTTTGGTCAAATGGTTGGGAGTTAGCTGGTTTCCTTTTTCCTCTTACATCACTCCCAGAGATTCAGACAAAAATAACATGGTCCCGATTACATGACATTATGGGATCTGAAAATACACTAGGGAGGATAGTGTTGAAACCCCTCAGAGACAAATTAATCCTAGCAAGGCAACAGCTGTAAGATTGATACAAACAGAAGAAACAACAGCATATTGGTTCCAGGCTTGTTTAAGAGTTGATTTTAATCCAAGCAATTAAAAAAAAAAGGGTTAAAAGCACTAATACGGGAGCGTTTCTGTTACTTTAAAATGGTGCTTTATGAAATACTCATCAGTCCTCCGTGTGATATAGTCTGCTGTTTGGCACACTTTTGGATTTAATTCCTAAATTTGATTTTTTAAATCCTTATTGTTTAAAATTGAAATAAATGCAGTGAGAAAGAGATGCATCAGAGAGCTTCAGCATCCTTCTATTGGGAAGCCAAGGTGTGAGAATCACCACTGTCCTGGACCCACACTTGACATTCAGAGGTTGGGCACCTGCCCCTCCTCCCTGGGCTGATCGCATCCAGAGTGGATACTTGAGCATTTCCTGAAAGCACAGCCTGCAGCCCCAGGAGGACAATCTGCAGAACTTGTATGCACCATTGACACTCAAAAATCAAAATATTTCCTCTCCCCAGGACACAGCAGCCCTCTCCACACCCACCCGCTTTGCAGTTGGGCATTACTTGGAGACCCAGTATGAACCCTAGAATGGAAATCTCACAGCTGGAGCCGGAACTCAACGGAAAGGAACACACTTTTAGGACAAGAGGAAATTATCGTATGGCTACAGGCATGGTCTCTGTACTCAGACTGCCTGAATCCAAATTCATCTCAGCCCATTGCTACTTGCATGACTATGGACAGGCCCCCTCTGTGCCTCAGTGCCCTCATCTGGGAAGTGGAGGCAAGAATAGCATCTATGTCACAGGATGGCTGTGAATGATGATGTGGAAGTACTCAGCACAGCCTGACAAGTAATAAGAACATAATAATGGAGCTGCTGTCACTGTCAGGACCACAGTCATCTTGGAGGTATTGGCAAACTCTTGGCAAACCAGAAATTGGATGGCAGTTAGTCCCCGTGAAGTAATCTTCAGAACTGGGCTAATTTCTAACCTTTCTAATCACAGAAGCAAAGACTACCACTACAGCAGCCCCAGAAGTAGTAAAAAGAGTCCCACTGCTGAGCCTGGCACGTGAGCTGAAGAGATCTGGGTCTTCTCCTGGGGCCAAGGAAAGTGGCGTGGACTCTGCTAGGGTGGGGGATGGGAGCAGTCACTGGGGAAGAGGGAGTGAACTTATCAAAAATAGAAGATAGAAGTCCCAGTACAACAGGGAATGTTGAAGCATGGGAACTGCTGTTTCCATATTCGCTCACTCACACACTCCTCCATCCATCCATCCATCCATCCATCCATCCATCCATCCATCTATCCATCTATCCATCTATCCATCTGTCCATTCATTCATCTATTCAACCATCCATCCATCCATCCATCCATTCAACAGATCTCCATTTACTCTGTGCCTGGCAGGCACTATGCTAAGTTCTGTTCCTACAGAATGGTCATTTAATAGAACTTATAGCCTGGTGGCAGAGACACGTTTGAAACATAATCACACAAATATTTAGTTTAAAGTTGTGCAATTTGTATAGTTTATTTCAAAATGAGGGCACTATGATAGGAAATAATGGGGGTTCAGGGGGTGCCTTATTGATGAGCTGACAGAATGACCCCAGGTGGCTGGAGATTTAAAGTTGTGCCTCCTGGTATCAGGTCAGCAGCCTCATCACACCAACTCTGGCCTCCTTGAATTTTAGCCTTGTAAGCTACCACCTCTCCTGCCTCTGCAGTAGCACCCCCTATACCTAGTGCCACCCTGGGAATCGGCACTAAATTAGTACAAGGCCCTCATTCTCTACATGCAGAAACTCAGGCTCTGGCTGGGGTGGGGCTAGCTTCTCCATCACCACATGGCAGGTTGGGTCTGGAACCAGGACTCCTGAGGCTGGGCTCCCACCTTCCCCCACGTGACTCAGAGCTCACACCCTAACCCCTCTGACCTCTGACTTCTTCCCAAGGAAAGAATGATGGAAGGCAAATGTCTTTTAGAGAAATGTCTCCTAGAGAAATTCCTTTTGGGGAAGCCCCACTGTTGGGGGGAAACTCAGTCCCTTCTTGGAGACCCTTGATCTACTCTGAGGCCCCTCTAGGACCCCACCATTTAAAAATAATAAAAATGAAATGAAGTGAAATGATAAAATAAAATAAGCTATTACAGGTATATTAAAGCTAGCACCTTCAGAATGATAATCACCATTTCTCAGTTTGCTGTGTTTATATTCTGACTGGCCTGGCTTCCAGGTTGCTCTACCCAAGAGGGAATACATTTCTGAATATTTCTGACTCATCTGTAGACCTTTGGCTAGCATAGCGTATAACTAGTAGGTTTTCAACCCAGATCTTTTGATTCCAAGCCCAGCGCTTTTCAACTCCCAACATGCATGGTTAGTTACAAATTCAGTTTGGGATACATGGAGGCTACAGAAATGGCGAATGTTTCAAATGGCACACGGACCAAGGCAGATGGTCACTAATCTATTCAACAAACATTTGCTGAATGCCAGCAAGTCAGGCCCTGCGGATTTCCTGGTGAATAAGACCAACTCTAGTCCCACCCTCGTGGAATGAATAATTGTCCAGAAAATTCATACAGTAAACACATAACTACCCAGATAGTGATTAATGACAACACTGCTGAGCGCTGGGTGGGTTTGTACAGGGAGGGCATCATAGAACTCATGATCTGCCCTCCCAAACCAGGTCTTATTTTAGTCCTATCCATCTGGGAACACAGAACTCCCACCCCCAACGCCTGTGTGGAAGCCAGTAACCAAGGACTCATCCTCATACCCTCTCACTCCCCATTACCAATCCCACACCATAGCCCCTGGAGTGTGCTCCTAAGTATCTTCCAGAATTTTGCACCCCTCTCCATCTTCACTGCCATTGTCTCCACTAGCACTGTTGTCTCTTGCCTTTACCACTGTAGTACCGGGTCTACCCCCAACCCCGGGGCCCCTGCAGTCCATTCTACACAATGCAGCCACAGTGGTCTTCTGAAAGGAAAACCTGATCATGCCACCCTTATCCTCACCTCTATTCCTTCACACTTCCACACCGCCACCCCCTTCCCAACACTGAAAATCTCAATGTCTCTTTGCTCTTAAGAGTCAAGACAAACTCCAGAGCATATCCTACAAAGTCCTGATATTCTGTCCTTTTCCCTTTCCCCAAACTCATACTAAAACAGCCTACACTCTCTGCCTCAGCCACCCCAGCCCTCTTTCAATCCCTAATACGTGCTTTGCTCCCTCCTGATGAACGACCTTTCCACGGGTGGTTCCCCTGCTCGGAATGCTCACATATCTCCCTTGTTGCCCTCCCTAAATGGGTCCAATTTGTCCAGTGATGCATTCCTGGAGCTTATCACAGTGGCACTCTATGCCTTCCAACTTGATTGTCTGCTCCCACAAGACTGTGAGCTCCATAAGGGACATGCTTGTCTTGGCTCATCTTTGTATCTCCAGCATCTGGCCCAGGGCCTGGTACAGAGCTAGGAAGTAAGGAATGAATGAATGAATGAACAAACGAACGAACGAGCGAGCGAACTCCCTGAGGAACTTTGAGCTGAGAAGCGAAAGACAGTCAGAAGCCATTTAGATAATGGAACTGGGGAGGAAGGAACATTGCAGTCTGAAAGAAAAGCATGCCTGTGGAGAGGAACTGAAATGGACCCTCCCTCACTTTCCAGGGAGAAGCTGTGTGGAGATAGTGCCCTCCATCCTGAAATGCAGTCTCAGATAATGTGGGGGTGAAGGTTGAGGTGAGAGGCTTTTTGTAATGAACATAGTTCAGAAAGGAGACAAATACACATATGGCATAAAAAGGCAAGTGTTATTTTACAAGGTCAGAGTCAGGTAAATAGAAAAAAATAGGTTTTCTTCATAGACTAGACTGTGTCATTCTCAGAAAAAAATTGTTTTCCATAGTGGCATATGCTTGTAGGTGATTCAGGAACAAACCAGTGATGGGCATCCCCTGGGGAGAAAGACCAAAGTGCAGATGAAGCAATCACTGGGACTCTGCCTCTCCAGGCAAGGAGAAGCCTGGGAGGAGGAATGGCCTGTTAGCATCTCCCAACGCCTGAGCCAGAGGCACAGTGGTTTCCTCTTGAGAGGTGTAAGTGTTCTGAGGAATGTCTTAGTCAGCTCAGGCTGCTCTAACAAAATACCATAGACTGGCTTACACAACAGGTATTTATATCTCACAGTTCTGGAGGCTAGAAGTCCCAGATCAAGGGGCTGGCAGATTCAGTGTCAGGTGAGGGCCCCCTTCCTGGGTTACAGACAGCCACCCTCTCACTGTGTCTTCATATGGTGTTTTCTTGGTGTGTGTGCACATGGAAAAGAAGTTCTGGTGTCTTTTCCCCTTCTTCTGAGGGCACTAATCCCATTATGGGGACCCTACCCTCATGACCTCATCTATATCTAATTACCTCCCAAAGACCCCCACCTCCTAATACTATCCCCATAGGAGGTTAGGGCTTCAACATATGAATTTTGGGAAGCCACAGATATTCAGTCCACAACAGCTTTGGATTTGGATAGTTCAAAGAGGAGCTCAAAAGTGGGTACAAAGATGCATAGCAAGGGTGGAGAAATAGGGCCATTGTCTATTCAAAGACTAGTGTGAGGCTTTACACCCTCACTTCAGCCCAAGGGACAAGTTAGCCTGATTAAGTCAGAACTCCCTGTTCTTCCACTGGGTACATTTAGGGATGCTCTTTTAAACCGTCAGGAAAACAACTACTAATGACTAATTTGGAGTTACTGTGTAGTCTGTCAGTGGGAACAGACATGGTGGTGTTGGAGATAAGGAGACAGGGGAGCTACTGGGGGTTTTCCAAGGACTTTGTATACATCCTGCAATTACTAAAGGGGCAGAGAGTACAGACCAGCAGAGGACCCTGGAAGCCAGGGAGACTATACGGCCCCTTTTGTTGATATTTCCCTTCCCTCAGCAGGTTCTAAGGGATAATGCCTGTACCACAGAAAGAAGAGACCCTGACATATAGATTACAGATGCTAAAGCCATGTGACAGAAAAGAAATTTGTGCATTCACAGGACTGGAAGAAGGCCAGGGGGTCCAGCAGTGGAGAGGGGGAGAGTTGTAGCATGGAGCTAGAGAGATAGCAGAGACCAATCCCAGCAGACGTTGTAATCAAGTCCAATCTCTTGGACTTGATTCGAGGGCAGTGAGAAGCTATAAGCAAGCTACCATGAGAGTAGCATTTTTTTTTTTAGATCATCCGGCTACAGGGTGGACAGTGGATTAGAGGGAGCAAGCACAGCTGCAGGGAGGCCATTGGGAAGCTACCCCAGGCGAGATGGGATGGTGGCCTGAGCCATGGTTACAATTTCCAGGACGTGGGGATGGATAATAATGGAGGGGGAGGGGGAGGAGTCCAAGTAGACTAGGACAGGGTTTCTGATATGTGCCAACTGGATTGTGGGTGGCACCGTTGCCTGGACTGGGGGATGCTGGAGGGGGATCCACACTCTTCAGAAAACCGTAGTGAGGCTATTTCCTCAAGAGGATTCTCGAGCATTGCTGGGGTTGGCGGTTCCCGTAATTCTAGTGACTCCCCTCTGCATAGGAGGATTGTGTGGATTGGGTGCCTGTGGGGCTTTTACTTTGCTTTTTTGCTTTTGAAATGACTGGTTCTCATTTCCTCCTCCGCACACTCTCTGAAGTGGTGTGTTTGGGAATGTTACACGACGGCCTTTCCCCATCTCTCTCATATTTATCTTTGTCTGTGGGCCTCCCTCCCCAACAGGATGGGGGACCACATCGGTTTCAACAACATGAGTTTGCCAAGTACCTGCCTTGGATGTCAGGCAGGGCTGAGTTCTCTAACTTCTCAAAAGACAACTAAAGACTTGGGGATGTCCTTGGGTCTTTGTTCCCGAAAAGGTTTAGATCTCTGTAGCTCCCTTTCCTGTGGCCTCAGGCACATTTTTGGGATGGGCCCTCTGGTTAGCATAATATAGGACATGGTAAAAAAATAATAACAAAGGAAGAATACATAAGAACATTACATAAAACTTGGCTAACGAATGCCAACAAAGTGCCAGCTACCTTGGTTGCAGTTTTTGGACTTGTAGCCAGAGCACTTTATATTTTGGTGGTTTCAGTTTTTCCACATGCAGGTTCCGCTTCTTTCTTAGGCCTCCCGTTCTACTTCGGCAGCTTGATCTGGGCCCTTCTTCATCTTCTTTCCTGCCTCCGTTTTTCTGGTCTAGTCCTCCTTGGCTCCCTTGCTGACTCCCGGCCCCTCACATATTTGTTCCCCTCCCCCACCCTCTGCCCCCTCATTCTCCTTCTCTCTCTTTCTCTCCTTGTCACCATTTGTTCTCTATCACCCTCCTTTCTGGCTGGCTGATGTTGGAAACATTTCAGGAATTTTTAATTGAAAATACCATGAGAACTGTTATCACCTCCCTTTCACTACAGAGCGGACCCGCGGCTCAGGGATGATGATGGGTGACTCCCGGGGTGGGTGGGGTTTAATATCTCACCTAGGTTAACTGGGGCAGCCGGGCTGTGCTAACCTAGGCCCCGGGGTGGAATGTGAGAAATGAAATATTGTCTGACAGGAAAGAGGGTGTGTTGAATAACCAAAAATTCCTATAAAATCTGAAGAGGTGGGAGAGAAGTAAAGGATGAGGAATTAGTTAAAAGAAACAAAACAACCAGAAATTCTGCTGACCACCCCCCCCTCCCCGACACACACTCTCCAAATGTCTGCCACAAAATGGCCGTGAGGGTATAGCCGATTAACAATGTTGTGACAGTTTCAGGTGCACAGCAAAGCAACTCAGCCATACGTATCTCCAATACAAAATAAAAAGTTAAAAAAAAAGAAATGGCTGTGAGGGAAAGCAGGTACCACCTGGACGTCGGAGAAGGATCAGGAGCCTCCTTCCTGGCTGCCTGGAGAGCTCCCGTGTCCTCCCTCTGTTCTCACAGCTATCCCTGGCCCTGACTCTGCGGCCTGGGTCAGATGAGCTCAGCCTCCTTTGATCTCCTCCTCTGTGAAGTCACCAGCTCCCCCCCAAGGCCTTGCCCCAGGTCCCAGGTCAGCTTTCACATCTGCCAGGGCCTCGGCAACTGGGAGGCTGAGAAAGAAGGCAGCAGTGGGCCGTGGCGGGAGGGAGAGTGGGTGGAGAGGGGCCTGGACGTTTTTCCCTAATGTCAGGCCACAACCAAAGGATCCTGTTTTCACCCAGTCATTGTGGAATAGGGAAGGCAGGCAGGGATGCTGGGACACCAGGGAGAGAGGGTGATACTGTGGCTCCTTACTTCTCTCCTGCATCCTCAGTTGGAGTCAGGGGCAATGGCCCAAGAATCATCAAGTACTGGGACTGGAAGGATCCACAGTGGGCATCTCCTCTGCTGGCCCCCCGCCTGGACCCTGAATTCAGTGCCCAAGCCCTCTCATCCACGTTCAATCAGGGTAGCCCCACTTTTACCTGTTTCCTATAATGAGGTCCTATGCAAGATTTTGAGAAAAGGATTACACTGCTGAAAAATAAAAGAGGTAAAATTTTGAAATCCACTGATTTAGTACAAGCCTCTCCTGTTTATTTATAAATAAAGCAAGACCCAGAGAAATTGTGTGATGAGCCAGAGTAATACAGTGGTAACTGTATAGCCGGCCCTGCCTTGGGTCTTCTACCCTCAGCTAATTTCCCCTGGGACTGAACAACATCAAAGGAGGAGGAGCTGGACCCAGTATGGGTGAGGCTGTGGGAGTAGATTTGCTTCTCTTCATCCTCCCAGACTCATAGCTGCTGTTACTGCATGTGGGAACTGGGGCCCAGAAGGCCCCTTAGGTTTCCCAAAGGCATAAAGGTATGATATTTCAGTTCTAGAGCAGAGAAGTCTGTGTGAGTTTTGAGGTAAAGCATCATCAGTATTTCCCTCTGAACTGCTGGGCCTGATAAAGCCACTCATGCCACCTTACAGACATCTACAGCTACATGCTGAACTAAGAATCCTGGAACTCATTTAAAAAAAAAAAAAAAAAAAAAAAGGAAAGAGAGAAGAAAAGAGGCAAAGGAAGGAAAAGAAAGAGAAAAAGATAAAAATACATAAACATGAAAAAAAGAGAAGAAAGAAAAAATAGATTTGCCAAATAGGATATGTGACCCTCTTATTCCTGAAGAATAATCTGGAAAATGGGTGATAAAGAAGACATGCTTTTAACCAGTTCCTCCCATACGTCTCAGCTAAATATTGAGCTTTTGGGGGACATTTTCATCTGATTATTTTCTAAAACAAGAGAAAAGCTGAGTAAATGAAAACCCAGGAAGAAGACTTAAAGCTGAAAGCCTGTCATGGAAGGGGATGTCAGGGAAAGGCAGACATTCGGGCAGGTGGATGGCAGCACCCAGGCGATGGGGAAGACTCCACTAGCTTGTGACCGGAAACGGTGAATATTCCTCCCAGGCCCCCAAACCAGGCAACCCCTTCCCTCCTCCCAGATGGCCCTCACTCAGCCCAAGCATGGGCATCTCTGCTAGCACATAAGGTTTTCTTTTTTCTCAAATAAAATATCATCACCTGATCTTAGCTAAGTAACTGTGAACTTGTAAAATCTGTTTGTTGTTCCCCAGGGACCCATTCAACTGGTTTTTCATATGAATTTGCTCATTCAGACACATTGCAGTGTTTCTTTAATTGTTTCTCACAGCCCCATTGTGAGGGATAATTGCTCCAGCAGCCTCTCTCAATCCTGTTGCAGGTGAGTAAACTGAGTCGCGTGAAGGGGGTGACACGAGGGGCAGAAACCACCACGGATCCATCCTCCCCACCCTCAGACATTTGTGGGCATTTTCCAAATCTAGAATCTTGCAGGACTCAAAGATTGCATGTTTCCAGCTAACCCCAGACCAGCAAACAGGCATCTATTTGGTTTGGCCAGAACACAGCATCCTGTTGATAACCATTTAGTAATTTTAGAGTATGTCAGAAGCATCAGTGAAGCTAGTATAATTCAGTCTTAGAAAACTAGGAGTTCAGGAGATGGAAACGAATGAGAACGGGGGTCCTAAGGAGTCTTTAAAGGGAATGCAAAGGTATATGAAAAGCATCTGGGGAAATGCGTTTGGGACTTAGTTCTCACTCTTGTAACTAATGAAATATATTGCTCAGGATCCTTCTCTGTCTCCCTTAGGGTTTACTCCTGCATGCGTATACAGGGATGTATTAATTATTAATGAATCAATTAGCAGTAAATAACATTTTATGTTATATATGTTAATACCATGTATTATATATAACATATAATATGACAGTATATTATATATATTACTATACATTATATATTATATATAATATTGATTCATATAATACTGTGTTAATAAATATATATAATACATAAATATTCTATAATATAAATATAACAAATGTATCAATAAATATGGTACTGTATTAATAAATACAATAATGTATTAGAATAATATATAATAAATATTAAACAAATAGCTGGTGCGGCATTGTTCCTGGTCCTGTGTGTATGTGTTGGGAATGCAAAGCTGCATGAGCGCCTCAGAGACAGGGTGGGCTGGAGACGGGAGTCAGATGTGTCTAAGTCAGGAGGAGAGTATGAACCCACCGCCACTCTCCCCTAATGGTGATCTGAAGCTCCCCCATGGAGGCTGCTCTGAAGTCCTGTGCCAGCAGTATGGTGACATTAAGGGTTGTCAAGGGAGAAGGCATGAAAAGTTTTACAGAATTAGGGAACTGGACAGAAGGACACTTCCCTCCTTCACCTCCACCATTTCTACTCTGCAGTAGGTTGTGACTCTTT
>NW_006786541.1:4958440-4982658 GCF_000442215.2 Lipotes vexillifer
TCCCTCTTGGTCACAGATGGTCTTAAATACATTATCTTGCCCCCAGTGCTAGGGCAGGGATGGAGAGGGAAAATCACTGCTATCAAGAGTGGAGTGGGTTGGAAAGAGCCCTCACCTGATTCTGAGAAGCTAGGAGGTAATTGGATATCAGTGAGGAAAGAGTCAGGAATTTCTCGAGGTAGGAAGTCAGGGCAACCTGGGGAGATAGTGGAAGAACATGGTCCTGGAGACTCAGGGGCGCTGGGTTCATCCCGTTTCTGCCTCTAACTTACTGTATGATGTGGGAAAAGTCACCTCTGCCTGGCCTTGGTGTCCTCGTTGGTGAAGCGTAACACCCCTTTCCTCAGATAGAGACTAAAGCTCCTTTCTGCTCTTAATTCTGATAGTCTGTCTGGACCCTGGCAAGAAAACTTTAGGAAAGAGTAAAGACACACTGCGTAATTCTGGCCCAGAACCATAATATGGGTTTAAAAAAAAAAAAGGGAACTGACCTGGAAGCAGGAGAAATGGGTTCTGGCCTCACCTTGGACCCTTAGCTTGTACTTGGGAAAATCATTTTACCTCTTTGGGTCTCTGTTTCCTCATTGGAAAAAACAGAGTATTGATCTTCAAATTTTTATAGCTGTTTATTTTTTTTTTTTAGCAAGAGAAATCTTTTACCAATGTCTCATATATGACAGAAAAAAAAACCCCAAAACTTTCCTGGTTTAAGCCATAGGAAAGGCTTTTGAGTCTATCCTTCTGACTGGTGAGTTATTTAATTTTTCCTGGGTCTCTATTCCCTCATCTGTAACGTGGGAATAAGATTTCCTGCTCTAATGATCTCACAATTAATCAGAGGGAAAATGAGACAAGATATGTGAAAGGGCTTTGCAAACTCTAAATTGCTATGTAAATGTACAAATTCATATTCAGGCTTGTTGTCCACTCTTTATTATCTGGTCTAGAAGTCAAGTCCTCTCAAAAGCATTCCCAAAGCCCATGGCTATGGAAGGAAAAAAGAAGTCCATTTCTCTTCAGCCCAAAGCAGGGTATGGGGCTGGTAGCCCTGGAAGCCAGAGGCAGCCCCTGCCAGGTCTGTAGATGGGGCCAGAGAAGCTATGGTTAGGGATACACAGGGATAGAAGCCGGAGCCCCTGCTGCCCACACACTTATCCACGCAGGGGTCCATAAACAGCAGAAAAGGAGACCCTCCATAGGAGGAAGAGGTTTCTCTGGGCTGGGGCAGGTGAGCACACCTTCCAGAAGAAGGTATGGCTGGCAGGATCTGGCTTTAAAATGTTTCCCTAAAACTTTGATGAGCACTTTTGTTTGGGATTCCTGTGTCCTCCGACCCCCATACCCCAGCTGGTTACTCTGGTGATCACCAGCAGCTCAGCCCTGGGAACCAGTTTCTGTAAAAAGAGCTGTGATCTTCCCCCAGCCTCCTCAGGTCAGCCACCTTGCCTTCCTGCTCCAGCCGTCTCCCCTGCCCCCTGGTGCTCACAACACTCCTTGTGCTGCCCGTCACTCGTCCTGTGCCTTGGTATTAACCTGGGCTCCAGCCTATGGGACTCCCAGGTTGGTTTCTAGCAGGACGAGGTGGGCTTGGCCTAGCTTGCTCTTTGCTGCCCTCACTCTTTTGCTCTTCTTGCTTCAAACAGGCTCCTGCTGGCTTTAATTAAGTCTGTGGAGCCTCCCCCAGGGCTGGCCCTCACAAAATGAGGTGACCCAGCTCACTAGGGCTGCTCCCCAGAGGCCCCTCAGCTCCGAGCTTATCACAACAATTTCTGCTTCACATTTTCCACAGAACATTGCAACCTGAACAGGAAAACATTGCCTGTAAGTGCAGGAGCCAGCCAGGGCACTAGATCCCAAACAGGAAGGCTCTGGATGCTCTTGGTGCCCAAGGGGTTCAGCCTTTGGAGAGATTGCCAGTGAGAGCCATAGCTTTTTAATACCCAGGAAAATGGCTCCTGGGCAGAGCCATAGAGGGCCAAGTCACAGAGTCAGCAGAGCTCTGCAGCCAGGACACTGCTCTTTCATAGTTCTTTAAGACTGAATCCAGGATGTCCAGCTATGTGGGAGACCCAGTCACCTACTCAATAGAGTCTATACTTCTACATTTTGGATTCCAGACCCTCAACAACTTTCTCTCTGTTGTTCCAGGGTTATAACCTAACATTCTTACACAGACCCTCAGGTCTTGCAAAAGAAAGCTACTGGGGAGTGCAACATAGTGGTTGTATCAGTTAGAACAGGATACTTTATGCTGTAGTAACAAACAGCCCCACCATCTATGGGTTAACATGCAAAAGTTTATATTTCAGACAGTCATGGAAGTTCCATTGTTTTTTGGTGGATCATGTGGAATACACAGTCTCCTTAGCTATCATTACAGAAGAAAGATTGAGAAATCGGTACATGACTGCCACTGTCTCTGCCATGGTTGATAATGAACACAAGCTTTGGAGTCAGAACTGAATTCAGATCCCAATTTCACCACTCACTAATTATGGATCTTGGTCAGCTTGACCTCTGAATCTTACTGGTTTTTTCTTTTTATTTTAAAAATAAGGTATAATATACATACATATATAATAAGTTAACCCTCTTTGGTATACAGTTCTATAAGTTTTGATAAGTAAATACAGTTGGATAACTACCACCACAATTTAAATATAGAACAGTTCCATCAACCAGTCCCCACAAAACCCTCCATTTCCTGTTGTAGTCAACATCTCCCACTCCAGTTCCTGGCAACCACTGGTCTGTTCCCTGTCCTTATAGTTTGCCTTTGTAAGAATGCCTTATAAATGGAATAATACAATATGTAGCATTTGAGTCTGGCTTAGCTTGATGCATCTGAGATCCATGTTTGTGTGCATTAGTCGCTTATTCCTTTTTATTGCTGAGTAGTGTTCCTATGTATGGGTGTACCACAGTTTGTTTACCCATTCACCAACTGAAGGACATTTGGTTCCAGTTTTTGCCAATTATATGTACAGTGGCTGTAAACATTTGTGTACAGGTTATTGTATGAACATTAGCTATCACTTCACTTGGGTAAATATCTAGGATATTTAAATACCCAGATTACTGGGTAGCATAAGTGTATGTTTAACATTAAAAGAAATAGCTGAACTGTTTTTCAAAGTGGCAATACCATTTTGCATTCCTATGAGAAATGTATGAGAATTTCAAGCTTGGTACTTAAGGGGTTTTTTGTTGTTTGTCTTTTTAACATGTGAGTAATTGTATCACATTGTTTTAATTAATATTTCCCAAAGTGATTTATGATGTTGAGCACCTTTTATTTTTTTGCGGTATGTGGGCCTCTCACTGTTGTGGCCTCTCCCGTTGCGGAGCACAGGCTCTGGACGCGCAGGCTCAACGGCCATGGCTTACGGGCCCAGCTGCTCCGCGGCATGTGGGATCCTCCCGGACCGGGGCATGAACCTGTGTCCCCTGCATCGGCAGGCAGACTCTCAACCACTGCGCCACTAGGGAAGCCTGAGCATCTTTTTTAATGTGCTTATTGTCACCTGTATTTCTTTGTTAGTGAAGTGTCTGATTAAACCTTTATTTTGTTTCTTTTCTTACTAACTTTTAAGAGTTCTTTATATATGTGGATTCAAGTGCTTTATCAGATATGCAATTTGCAAATATTTTCTCCTAATTCATGACTTGTATTTTCATTCTCCTGACACTGTCTTTCAATGTATCAGTTTTTTTCTTAGGGAAATCATGCTATTGCTTATGTTTTGAGGAAATTAAAGTTAGCAAAGATTTTCTTCTAAAAGTTTTATAGTTTTAAATGTTACATTTATGTCTTATCGATTTTGAGTTAATTTTTTTATCTTGTAAAAGGTATGAGTTTTTAGCTTAGTTTTTTCCCATATGGCTGTCTTTTTGGTCCAGTACTATTTGTTGAAAACATTGAATTGCCTTATTTTTTCATGAAATTGCCTTTGTTGAAAACATTAAATTGCCTTTGCACTTTTTTTTTTTAAGACATTTATTTATTTATTTTTGGCTGCTTTGGGTCTTCGTTGTTGCGTGTGGGCTTTCTCTAGTTGTGGCGAGTGGGGGCTCCTCTTCGTTGCAGTGCGTGGGCTTCTCATTGTGGTGGCTTCTCTTGTTGCAGAGCACGGGCTCTAGGTGCACGGGCTTCAGTAGTTGTGGCCCATAGTCTCCATAGTTGTGGCTCATGGGCTCTAGAGCACAGTCTCAGTAGTTGTGGCTCACGGGCTCAGTTGTTCCATGGCATGTGGGATCTTCCGGACCAGGGATCAAACCTGTGTCCCCTGCACTGGCAGGCAGATTCTTAACCACTGCATCACCAGGGAAGTCCTGCCTTTGCACTTTTGACAAAAATCAATTGCTGTAATGTGTGGGTCTATTTATGTTTTCTCTATTCTGTTCCATTGATCTATGTCTATTCTTGCATCAGTATCATACTATATGGATTATTGTATCTTTATGGAAAGTCTTGAAATCAGGTAGTGTGAGTATCCAACTTTGTTCTTCTTTTTAGAAATTGTACCTTAGACTTTCCGTAAAAATTTTTAATGAACTTTTTTTGTGAACTAGATTTTCACAAAAGTTTTTTTACTGAGATAGATTTTGAGTAGAATTGTATTGAACCTATAGATTTCTCTGTAGTGAATTAACAACTAATCCATGAACATAGTATTTCCATCTCTCCATTTATTTAGATCTTCTTTGATTTCTTTCATCAGTACTTTGTAGTTCTTTTTTTTTGGTATGTCTTATAGCTTTTTTTGCATGTTTGTAATACAAACTTTTACACATATTTTGAAAGATTTATACCTAAATATTTCATGTTTTTTATACTATTGTAAACTCATTTATTAGCTCTCCTGGCTTTTAAAAAGTTTCTTAGCATTTTCTAAATAAATGATTATGTCATCTTAAAGACAGCTTTATATCTGGATGCCTTTCATTTATTTCCTTGCCTTATTACATCTCCAGGACAATTTGAATGAGGTATTGGAAGCAGATATACGTGCCTTGTTCCTAATCTTAGGGGGAAAGCATTTTTCACCATTAAGATGTTAGTTGTCGGTTTTTCCATAGATGGCCTTCATCAGGTGAAAGAAGTTACCTTCTATTCCTAGTTTCCTGGTAGTTTTTTTTTTTTTAACCATAAATGGATATTTTATTTTGTCAATTTTTTCATCTTTTGAGATGATCATATCATTTTTCTTTTTTACTCTGTTAATATAGTTGATTACATTGATTTTTGAATTTTAGACCTATCTTGCATTTTTGGAATAAACCTCATTTTTTTCATGATACATTATCTTTTTTTTTCTTGGATTTGATCTGTTAAAGTTTTGTTAAGGGTTTTACATCTGTGTTTATGAGTTTTGTCTGTAATTTTATAATGTCTTTATCTAGTTTTCACATCAGAAGAATGCTGGTCTAATAGATTAAATTGGAAAATATTCCCTCCTCTTCAATTTTCTTGAAAAACATATATAGAATTTGTATTATTTCATCCTTAAATATTTAGTAGAATTCAGCAATAAATCCATTTGAGACTTGACATATTTGTTTCTGTGATGGAAAAGTTTATAACTTCAGATTCTGTCCAACGTATGTATAGGGATTTTCAAGTTCTATACTTCTTGACTGAGCTTTAGTTGTTTGTGTTCTTCAAGGAATTTGTCCATTTCATCAAAGTTGTCAAATGTATTGGTGTGAGCTTGTTCAGTTTATCTTCTTATCCTTTTAATGTCTTTTATACCTGTAGTGATGAGGCCTCCTTCATTCCTATTATTCTTAATTTCTTCATTCCTTATATTGTGTTATAATTTTTTAATTTTAATCAATCTGGGTAAATGTTTATTAATTTTATTGATCTTCTTAAGGAACCAGTTTTTGTTTTATTGATTTTCTCTATGTTTTTTATCTTTTCTATTTAATTGATTTCTGCTCTTTATTATTATTTGTTTCTTCTTTTAGCTTCTCAATAGTTTAGGTCATTTGTTTGAGATCATATTTTCTAATAGTATATGCATTCAGCTTATAATATTAGCATACAAATTGTCCTGTAAGCATTGATTTAGCTATATCCCATGAAGTTTGATATGTTATACTTTCATTGTTGTTTGGTTCAAAATGCTTTCCAGTTTCTCTTTTAATTTATTCTTTGATCTGTGGACCTATGTATTATTCAGAAGTTTGTTATTTAGCTTCTAAATATTTGGGGATTTTTCCAAATAGCTATTTGCTATTTCTCATTAATTTCATTGTGGTCGGTGGATAAACTTTGTATGACTTTAATCCTTTAAAATGTAGTGAAACTTGATTCATGGCCCAGAATATAGTCTATCTTGGTAAATGTTCCACATGCACTTAGAAAGAATCTATATTCTGCTGTTGTGGGGCTTTTTCAATAACATGTGAGCAAACACCAACTTAAGTTCGGCAAAGTATTAAGTAGTGCAATAAAAGAAGAATTTTCCAAACTCTAATTATAAATTATAAATGTCAAGGTCTCTGTTATGATTCAGGAAAAGGACCAGGAATTTTATTCTCAAGGACAACATAAAAGATTTGGAATTGTGGTTATGATAGACTGAGCACTCATAGATATTATCCCATTTATTCCACTTAACAGCCTTTCAGGATAAGGACATCTATCCTGGTTTTAATTATGAAGATATTCAGACTTGTAGAAATTACATAATTTGTCGAAGTTCATAGAAAGTGACAGGTGAAGATTTGAACCTAGAACCTGAAAAGTCATGCTCCTTAGTGCTTCTGGTATGGAAAACCCAAAATATGGAGTCATAAGTCAAGTGTGTCCTTGGGCAAGTCAACCCCTCTCTGATCTGTGTGATGGGAAGGATGTTCTTCCTTACCCTTAGGATAACAATGGGGCTCAAATAAGATGAGTTATGAGACAGTGCTTTGAAAGCTGTAAAGCTAATCAAATAGTCATCACCATCCTGACAAATAAGACTCTCAGAGAAGGACATATGATGAAGGGAGTGGGACTGGCTATGAACAGACAAATAGATTAGAACTCAGTCCTACAAAGGGTGAAGGCTGGGGAAAAACAGTCCCTAGAATCATAAAGTAGGAGAATCCACACACTTTATCTTTTGATGCTTGAGAAGGGCAAATTCAGGGCAAGTAAGCAACTATTACTTTATGAATGGATGATAAATTTATGTAACACACTATCCCAGGGTGTGGTACATGCCGAAAACATAATTGGGTTCCAAAAATTTGACATTAATTTATAGGTAATAGACATTAGGAGATGCTATGACTCTTTAATTCACATCTCTAAGCTTTCAAGATTGAAATCGAGAAGATTCCTCAAAACCCCTTAGTGCTGTCAAAGAAAAACCAGAGCTGGACAGTAGTTAAAGTGGTAAAAACAGATTTTATTCAGGACTATTGCAATAGGGTATGAGAGACCTCAGACTAGAACCGGGCTCAATTCTGAATATTGCATAGGCAAGTGGGAATTTATAGCCAAGGAACAGGGTGGGAGTCTCTGGATGGAAAATTACTAAGAGGAAATATCAGGGGTAAGGGGGATTCTTACTACACTGACCTAAGAGGATTCTTGCTGAAGACAGGCCAGGGCAGTCAGACACCTGGGGGAGGGTGGAGGATATGGAACCTGATCAGATATAGAGTGTGAGCGGTTCTGGTTATTGACTTACCACAGTTCTTACTGGATTTTACAAGAAAGTGGACAGATGGACCTGGGAGAAGGTTCAGGAGCCTGATTAAAGTTTGCAAAGCAAGGAAACTTTGTCAGTGCCTCTGTCAGAAAATGGAGTTGGATGGAAAATGCTCTATCTAGTTTGGCTGGTTGGGGCCTGGGTCAATGCCCCAAGCAGAGCTAATCCAGGAATATAGTACTTGCAGTGGCTGTGTTAACTGTCAGCTTATTTCCTAGGACCTTCAGGGTAGCATTCATGATAGAAATTTTGAGTTTGAATTACGGTCAGAAAAGACGAATAAAGGGTCAGGACATTATGTGCTCCACCACCACCAAGTGGGGATCTGAGCAGGGGCCCCAGTTTCCCTACCCAAAGAATAGGCTGTGATTCTTTGGTCTCATACTATTCTCCTCTCTAGCTACCCACTTTTAAGGCCATCCTGAAGACTTGGTCATCTCCTAGAACTGCTCCACCTCTAAGGTCTCGAACCTGTGTCTCAGTGTCTGACCCCAGCATCCTCACTTCCAGGCCTTCGACTCTTCAGCTTGTTCTTGGCATCTGGCTTCCTGATTTCTGCACTTCTCCCCATCATTCAGTCTCTTCCTGGCTCTATTTCTTTCTCCCCCCAGTCAAGATCCTTACTACCAGCAACTTCAACTTCTGTACCTCATCCTTCTACACACCTTCCTGCAAACCTCCAACTCTGGGTTTTCCCAGTCGGCCTGGATTCCCGTTCCTGAACCTGAGCTTCTGAGAGTTGCTAGAAAAAAAGTCCCATGGCCTTGGCTGGAAGTCACTTCTCATTTATTGCCTTCCCCTCTGCTCTGCAAAACTTCTCATCCCTTAGTAATGCTCTATCCCACTCCCACAGTGGCCACTAAAAATTCCTACTGCCTTCCTCAAACTTCATACTAAGCCCTGTCCCTCTTGCTCAGCAGGTGACTTTGACCCCTGCTGTCAGGTAGTCTGTCTGTACTTCCACCTAGGATCTCTCTCCATCCACCACCACCTTCACCTCTTTTCCTCTGTCTCAGAGGACACAGTGTTCTTCTGACATTCAAGGTTAATTCCTCCACCTGAGTTGTGTACCACACATCCTCCTATCTTCTCCAGGTTCTTGCTTTATTATTTCCTTTTTTAAAAATTTTCTCCTATTTATTCAACCTCACCCTCTTCACTGTCACCACCTTCTTACCCCATCAACACAGACAGGTATCTCCTATCTTAAAATTAAATAAATAAAGAGCCTCTCTTGATTCCTGGACATCTTTTCACCACACTGGGAATTTGCATCCCTTCAAAACTAATATTTTGGAACTTGTTCCCTATACACTCACTGTTTCTGCAGTTTAACCTTCCATCTGCTTTTCAATACTTTGATTTGATGACAAGAGAATTGTTCTGAGAGCCACATGACCTGGTTTCTGGTTTCAATCATGCTGGTCCAAAATAGTGGGGACCTCAAGAAGTCATTTCAAGACCTGGTGTTCAGCTTCTTCATCCATGAAATAAATCATTTACTTTGTACTAGGCACTGATCTAAGGGCTTCACATGTATTAATTAACTTAATCCCCCCAACAGCTCTGTGTGGAAGGCACTATTATTATTCTCATCTTACTTTGAAGCATAGAGAGGTTGAATAGCTTGCCCAAGTTCACATGGCTGTTAGGTACAGAAACATTCCAAATCCATGAACCTGGCCTCAGTATCCATGCTCCTAACCTCTCTCCTGGATGGCCATGCTAAGGTTCTTTTTAATTACACCACTAAGAATTGGAATAATGACTCTAAGAAAAGAGCTCTGGGAACAAGTCCTTCAAGGTGACAAAATGTTTCCCTCCACAAGTGACAAACACCTCTTTTCTTCACAATTCTAGACTGAGTCCCAGGAAGCCACCACCTTCTGGAAAGCAGCCAGTTGTCCTTCTCTTGCTCTTCTCCTGAAGTTCACCCCTCCAGGTATAAAGCTCCAGAGAAGGCAGTGTTGTTCTTGAAGCTCTGCTCTCTCTCAGCAAGTCTCTCTTCTCAGCTAAACAGAGACTTTTACTCTCTCCCAAGAAGTTCCTAGAGGTCAGTGGATGGAATGAAGTAAAGAGAACTTGGGCTAAGTCATCAGTGATCTGTGAGTCCTAACCAGAGAGGTTCAGTGATACAGACCAACCATGTTAATCCCCTGGTCTCAGTTCAATAAAAGTAATGTACTTGCCCTGCCTGTCACGTAGGGCAAAAGAGAATAGGCAGAAGAGCATGAAGGAAGGATATAAGTCAGGGTTTGTTCTCATAAAGCTCTCCCTTCTCTCTTGCTTCTAAGTAGAAAACATTTTGGAAATAGAATGGTTCAACCTTGAAACAGACGACCAACAGGGATTGCGGAATATTTCAGAACAAAGTATGCAGTCTTTAATGGTGAGGCAGTGTTGTCTGAAGGCAGCAGGATTAACTGGATGACCTTTAGAGGTCCCTTCCAGCATGCAGCCCCTCTGAACTCCCAGGAACAGGGACTGGGGAATGGGGACACAGTGTGAGGGAAATGTTGTTCGCACCTGTCCCGTCTGGGGCCCAACTGGTAAAAGGTGAGAACACACTGGAGAAGTCAGGAAATGGCTTGAAGTTTTCTCATTTTCCATCCGTTCTGTATTCTGGCTCCATGTGCCAGGGGTGCAGCAGCTCAGATTTCATAAACAGGGTCTGAGGGGGCAGGAAGCTCATGCCGCGTGAGCTGTTTTCTTCGCCGGCTTGCCCACATTTTATGAATCTCTTTCCTCCTTTCCCTTTCTGGTTTCTTGCCCCCTTGCCTCTGGCACTGTAAATCTTGGCAAGCCCTGGAGTTAGGTTTGTTTTGGTTGAATAAATGGTTAAATGAGGTTTTATTTTCTTGTTTCTGCCCTGAATTGGAGGAAGGGGCTTTGCAGTGCTCAGCTGGGCCTCTTGGGAAGCCATTACATAATCCTGCCATTCCTCCAGGAAGATTTCTTATAAATAACCCTTATTTACAATAAATCATCAAGATGTTGAGGAAAATCAGGTCATTTCATACAAGAAAGGTGAGCAAATTGAAGGGAATGAGCCAGAGCCAAATTTGGAGGAGGTCACCTCTCTGCATTTGCCCAGCCAGTTCTCTGGAACAGCCACCCTAGACTGGCTCCTTTGTCCCTTTTTCTGAACAGAA
The DNA here is from genome assembly GCF_000442215.2 of Lipotes vexillifer. Lineage (NCBI taxonomy): Eukaryota > Metazoa > Chordata > Mammalia > Artiodactyla > Lipotidae > Lipotes > Lipotes vexillifer. The sequence continues at coordinate 4,969,302 of NW_006786541.1, forward strand.
AAGCAGCCTTTAAAAAGGGTCCCTTTGACATGATTGGTGATTGCTGTGAAGATATGTCCCATGATTTATTTCTTTTAAAATGCTGAAGTGACTTAGGAGGTACCTGTGGGTAAATACCTATTTATTAATTGTATTTTGTTTTTTAAATCATAATTAAAATAATTTCAGGGTCAACAGTATTTATTAATCAGAGACTCCAAGGGCTAGGGATACATTCAGGGATGATCCCATCCAGTGGTTCCCACCCATGCACTGAGACTGCTATGAGTATACAGATCCTGGGTGGGTTTTTTTCTCTTTGCACATTTTTGGTGATAGAGTAAAATGTAATGAAGATGCAGATAAAGGAGGTAGTGTGTGTGCGTGTGTGTGTGTGTGCGTGTGTGTGTGTGTACACACACACACATGCACATTTGTGAGTGAGAATGTACCTGATAGTTTCATTGCCTAGGTGACTTGCTCACTGTTCAAATGAATAATTCCAGAAACATAGTAAGAACATAGGTGTGATGTACAAAATAATGGAGAACACAAAATAATCTGCTTGTCTCTCTCCACCACCATCCTTACTCCCTTGGACTTCATCTGTTGATAAGGAAACCACCCCCAAAAAAGAATAAACTATATATAAATCTCCAATATAGAGATTTTTTAAAAAGAAAAAAATCCCTCCACAATTCTTGCCAATGTCTAACAACCCACACCACCCAGAGGGTTTACAGCAGAACTAATCTGCTGTAAAGTTCACTCCTTCCAATTTTGTCTTCAGGGGAGAGACCAAGTAGCTATTTTCCAAATATTTATATTACATTAGATAATGGACTATAGAAGGCCTAAGGGCCAAAGTGAAGAATCTTGAGCCATTAGAAAGTCTAATTCCTGGTTAGGAAATTGCACTTTGAGAGTGTAGGTGCCCTGGTTAAACTCTCCTTCTCAAGGAAGTAGGCTAGGGCTAGGGTTCCAGTTTGAGTTCCACAAACTAATGTGCTGACAAGTTTGTTAGCCTCCATTTCCTTGATAGCAAATATAAGATGAATTAAAGAGAGGAAGAGAGAGAAAAGCTAGACTTGCCTATCTTTAAAGACCCCTCCTCCTCTAATGTTCTAGGGTTTCAGAAAATGTTCAAGGGCTAGGGGTCTTGTCATTTTGTATGGAAGAAACAATGGAAGCAATCGATTACTATTGGTCAAGTCTTCGTCTTTTGAGAGGATTTAAAGAATTGTCTCATCTTTGGCTAAGGAAAGAGACAAATGGCACCCCCTTCACTCTCTATTCCAATGTTAGTCCCATCTATCCCTAAGGGATCCTGCAGAAACCTCTATTAATATCTCCTCAATTGTGTCCAATAATAATGATGGTAATGATAATGTAATTATCCTAGTTTATTGATGTCAAGTGCATGTTGATTACAAATGGAACAGGAAGTATTTACTTGCCTCTTGCTTCTCCAAGCTGGTTGTGAAATCAGAGCCGGGCTTTAGAGCAAGCATGAAGCCTGCACCTTTCATAATTGTAATGGGATCCAGATGTGGCTCCATCCACAAAGGCAAGTGATGAAAGCAGTAAATGGGTCCCATGCACATATGCTCTGCCCAGGTGGGATCCACTTCCAGCTCCCTCTCTGTGAGCCAATATTGTTCTGCATTTCTTCCAATTAAGTCTGATGATGTAAAAACATTAAAATGCATTCCCACGGTGATTTGCACATAGTAGGTGCTTGTTTGTTAATATTTCAGGGATGGCAGAGTGTCTTAAGGAAAGGAATCTGAAAGACACTGAACATGTGGCACTTTTAGGGTGTTGCTGGATGAGATGGAAATTTCTTGATATAGTGGGAGGCCAACATCACGGTGAGGGAGGAGCCTTTGAAGGGAACCGCAGCAGAGTACTAAGGACTGAGCCCCAGGGTTGGTGAAATGGACAGAAGCCGAGTGTTCTGCTTCTGAGTTGGAGTTGGAGAGTCAAAGAATACAGTACAGTTGGAGAGTCAAAGAATACAGTACCCTGGAAGCCAGGAGGTGGGAGTGTCAGGGAGGAAAGAGGGCTGTCAGTGCTCAGAGGTGTCTTTCTTGCTATGGGAAGACCTCTGCAGCTCCCTCTCCCATTACATTTAGTTTCTCTGTTTGAAAGGGGTGGGGTGGGCTCTTCTTTTCCTCTTTTATTTTCTTCAGCATTTACCATCCCTTTTTTCTCTTCTACTCCCCACCCAAATTTTAAAGTGTATTTCTGCAATAAAGTTTATTGTTTAAAAAAATATTTATTTCCTCTGTTGAATATCAGAATAAGAAAGAGTTAACATGGTTTTCTTAAAACCATTCAGTACATTTTTATATTGGGTTTGTTTGTTTTTTTCCATAAGATGGTTCTGATAGTGTTTAGTTGTCTTTAACTTCATTCGAAACAATTTTGTTAGATTGTATTATGACAGCTGTCATATCAGCATGCATTTTAAAAAAAAACGTACCAAAATTGGTGAATTTTTGTGTAGCCATTTTAATATTGAAGATGGAAGAAAAAAAAGCATTTTCCGCATATTATACTTCATTATTTTAAGAAAGGTTGAAACGCAGAAAAAGAGATTTGTGCAGCATATGGAGAAGGTGCTGTGACTGACTGAACGTGTCAAAAGTGGTTTGCGAAGTTTCGTGCTGGAGATTTCTTGGTGGGATGCTCCACAGTTGGGTAGATCAGTTGAAGTTGATAGCGATCAAATTGAGACATTAATTGAGAACAATCAATGTTATACCACGCTGGAGGTAGCCAACATACTCAAAATACACAAATCAAGCATTGAAAATCATTTGCGCCAGCTTGGTTATGTGAATCGCTTTGATGTTTGGGTTCCACATAAATTAAGCAAAAAAAACCTTCTTGACTGTATTTCCACATGCAATTCTCTACTGAAACGTAACAAAAGCGTTCCATTTTTAAAACGAATTGTGATGGGCGATGAAAAGCAGATACTGTACAATAATGTGAAATGGAAGAGACCGTGGGGCAAGCGAAATGAACCACCACCACCCACCACACCAAAGGCCGGTCTTCATCCAAAGAAAGGTGATGTTGTGTATATGGTGGGACTGGAAGGGAGTCCTCTATTATGAGCTCCTTCCGGAAAACCAAACGATTAATTCCAACAAGTATTGTTCCCAGTTAGACCAACAGAAAGCAGCACTCGATGAAAAGCATCCGGAATTAGTCAACAGAAAATGCATAATCTTCCATCAGGATAACACAAGACCGCATGTTTCTTTGATGACCAGGCAAAAACTGTTACAGCTTGGCTGGGAAGTTCTCATTCATCTGCCGTATTCACCAGACATTGCACCTTCGGATTTCCATTTATTTCAGTCCTTACAAAATTCTGTTAATGGAAAAAATTTCAATTCCCTGGAAGACTGTAAAAGGCACCTGGAACAGTTCTTTGCTCAAAAAGACAAAAAGTGTTGGGAAGATGGAATTATGAAGTTGCCTGAAAAATGACAGAAGGTAGTGGAACAAAATGGTGAATACACGGTTCAGTAAAGTTCTTGGTAAAAATGAAAAACGTGTCTTTTATTTTTGCTTAAAAACCAAAGGAACCTTTTGGCCAACCCTGTAAATGCCCACATTTTCATGCAAATGGAGATAAGTGGGCATTCTTAATACAGTATAGAGACAAAACACCCCTGGAGAAAAATTAACAAAAAATTATTTTTCAGAACCTAAACAAATTAACACATTTAAAGAACCTCTTATCAGTTACAGAGGCCCAGTTCCCAAATAGTTTAAAATAGAAATGGCTTAATTTGAAAACCATACTCTGCTGTGATCTGAATTTTAAAAAATTGTAGTTTTCAGTTTTGCTCTAGTGTTCCAGAGTATTTTAACATTGTATATGTAAATCATATGTGTGTGTTTTTATTCTGTTCTGGAGGCTTATTACAGTATTTATACTATTATCAGGAAATGAAATGATTCATATAATTGAATATTTGAACAAGTGCATGGAGCCAAGTTTTTTTTTAATTTAAAGAAGTATTTTTTCCTATTACACAAATATACATGTTCATTATACAAAATTTAGAAAATACAGATAAACCGAAAGAAGAAAATGAAAACAAATCCATAATCCCAGTCTTCATAAATTACTTATTCTAACATATATTTATATATTTAGTAATATTTAGGGTGACATTTTGGAAAGGAGCACTAAAAACTCAGCCCCCAAGACAGTAGGCATAAATGGGGCTGTCCTAGGCTAACCAGCAGAGATGGCCACCCTAGTTGTCAAACATCTACCATGCCCCACATTGTTGTGGGTGCCATGGAGACAGCAGTGAGGAAAAAGACAAAACTCTCTGCTCTGGTGGAGCTTATATTCTAGTGTTAATATTGACCACAGTTAGCATCAGGGTATATATTCTTCTAGTCATATATATGGACATATTTTTCTTTCTTTAAGTAAAAACATAGTGTATTTCATCATTTTAATGAAAATCTTTTAAAATGTACAATACACCCTCCTGACTTCTTGTATAGAGGACCCTCACTGTCATCATGCACTTTCTAAGGAGGCAATGCTGGAAATAATACTAAACCAGGAGACCTTGCCCCAGGCTCCTGCTCACTCTTCTACTCACCAGCCATGAGACTGTCCTGATCATTTCCCCTCTTTGGTCTCAGTTTCTTCATGTGCAAAATTCAGACAAAATTTAGACATATGTTCTGCCCAGGTGCAACCTGCTTCCAGCTCCCTCTCTGTGAGCCAGTATTGTTCTGCATTTCCTCCAATTAACTCTGATGATGTAAAAAGATTAAAATGCATCCGCCATGGCACCAAGGTACCTTGAAATTTTAAAATCTGTGACTACATAGTTCTGTGATTTCCTTCTAATTATGTGGGCCAAATTTGGTTAAGTGGGAAGATTCTCTGATTTTTCTGACAAAAATAAGAAAGAAAAATTTTTCTGCATTAAGTTGTACTTTATAATGTGATGAATGTAACAATTACTTGACGGACATGTTAATATTTTGCATATCTTTCTGTGATAAATATATTAGGGAGCCTTATTTCCCAAAGTGGTTGTCAAATGTGTGAAAGAAAATTTATTTCTTAAATTATTCAATAGGATAACTTTTTAGGTAAAATGATCAACAGTATCAGATTTTGATTCAGCTCCTGAACTCTGAGGACAAGCAATACTTTTCTCAAAAGTCAGCACAAGATGTTTTTCTGCTTCTGAGAGTATTGAAGAGATCCAATATCAGCTTTACTTGTGGTGTTTTAATCTAGATGCTAGTAAACATGTTCCTTTCTTCTGAGTCTTAGCAGACCGAGAATAAAGTTCCACATTCTGTTTGTTTTTCCATGTTTTTTGCCTGTTACTCATATATTGGCAAAAGTGAAGAGACACTGGATTCTGTAGCATTCGGTAGATTGTAGGTCCATTTGCAACCACATTAAAAGTACTTTGAGGTAAATTCAATGCGCAGATTTACAGTTATTTAACAATAAACTTTTCCTTTAAATTTAATGAGACAATTTTACAATGTCTATATAGTTTATAGTACTAAATTAAATAAATTCTCAACCTCTAAGAACCATCAACATAACCATATGCATATATTTCAGTATTCCTCAAATTAGCATATACAGTCATAAGCAAAAATAAATGACTTCCTGTAGAACTGTTTTAACTACTCATTTAAAAAAATACTATAATCTGCCTGGTTCTCAACCTCTTATATATGTTTAACAGGAGTCCATTCATAGTCTGCTTTTCGTGTAGGAAGGCCTGTAATTCTCCACTGAGGGACGGGCTGTCAATCCTGACAGGGCCCTGGCAGGAAGCTAGAAGAGGGAGGTGGGGAACTAGGCTGTGCAGGCACCGTGGAATGTGCGGGAATGAGAGCCTGGTGGCACTGGGTCTTTTGATTTTTAAAGAGAAACCCGAAGCATGAGAATGAGAAAAATTTAACGTCAGCTAATTTTTTAATACATTGTACAATCTTCCCCCGACACCTCACCCCCAAATCTGTGGTCCAGAATCAGCCAGTGGGCTGCCCGGAGATGACAGCTCGGCAGCAATGTGAGGAGCCTGAGCAGTAGAAATCAACAGAAGTGGAACAGTTGTAATACTGGCTGTGCGTGGAGTCTCAGGCTCATGTGATGGTGCATAGAGAATGAGGGGTTTAAAGGCAGAAGATATTTGCAGTTGCCCCGGATTTAAAGAGAAGGACTCAGCAAGGTAGAGAGAGAAAGAAGTTTGTTTCCTGAGACAGCTGATGCTCAGGCATGAAGGCAAGTCAGTGCAATAGGTGCCTCTGTCCTCTGGCTACAGTTTCATTCAATGCAGTGATGTGGGACAAAGGAGCAATTTGGCACTTTTTAGGTTAAGCAGTAGAGGAGGGAGATGATTGATGAATGAGCCTCATGCTTCAAATGAAAGGACACAGCCTGGAGGCTGTGGGGCTGAGGGACTTCCTGCACCACTCTGAGGTGACTTCTAGAACCAGGTAAGAAAGAAGGGTGGAGTTGGTGAGGGTTGCTGCCAAGAAAGGAGGGAATAAACACCAAGAGATCTTTGTAATCATTTTGGGAGCTTTGCGATTTCTCCATGCTTATTACTCCTGTTACCACCGCTCTCCATGTTCTTGTAGTGATTAGATGAAATTCCCATAAAAAGAAAGGCGAGAGCATGCATGTTTATTTATTTTTTTTGGCGGTATGCGGGCCTCTCACTGTTGTGGCCTCTCCCGTTGCGGAGCACAGGCTCCGGACGCACAGGCTCAGCGGCCATGGCTCACGGGCCCAGCCGCTCCGCGGCATGTGGGATCTTCCCGAACCGGGGCACAAACCTGTGTCCCCTGCATTGGCATGTGGACTCTCAACCACTGTGCCACCAGGGAAGCCCCATGCATGTTTATTTTGAGGACCAGCAAAAGGAAGCTGGTAACCATGAGGACTCTAGGTAACTTTTCCTTTGGGATTGGGCAGGGGCACCAGTAAAAAGAGAGAAAAGCAGGCTGAATCTCTAGAGATTTGGGAAGTTTGCCTGAAGAACCAACCTGTGAAGGAGAGCAGAGCCCAGCACTGTGCTGGTTGAAGGCTGGAATGGCCTCCTCCCATCTGGCGCTTCCAGACGCAATAGAGAACACCCAGTTAAACTTGAATTTCACATGAATCACACAAAAATTTTAGTATAAGTATGTCCCATGCAATATTTGAGACATACTTACACAAAGAAATTATTTGTTGCTTACCTGAAATTCAAACCTAATTGAGTGTCTTGTATTTTTATTAACTGAATCTGGCAAGCCTGCCTCCATATTTTCTAGCCCTCCAACCTCACTGCACCACCGTGTGATCAGGGGCTGTGTAAGCCCCATCCAGGAGGGAAGGGTGACCCAGAAAGCAGCCAGGTCGATTTGAAATAACCTCCCTACCGAAGGGCTGCGGGCCTGGGGACAAAGTCCCTGCCTGAGTGGAGGAGGTGTCATACTTTGGGTACTGGAGTCAGACACTTGTTCCCCCACCTCCTACTGGCTTTGTGATCCTTAGCAAGTTATACGATATCTCTGAGACTCAGTTTTTTCATCTGTAAAATGGAGGAAATGATACCTCCTACTAGTGTAATGCAAATGTTAAATGAGATAGTGTAGTAACATTCCGAGCAGGGTGCCCAGATAAATTGCTTGATATAATGGTAGGGGCAGTTCTTATTACTCTGCTCATGAGGTACATTTCTTTTAAAATCACACTCCCATGGGTAATGCCTAGTCAAGAAAACCCAGCCCACTGGACATTCCAAGGCTAATCTTGTTTCCTTGATGTTCCTGGAGATTTATTAGCAGATGTTGGGAGGATGGGATAAGCTTATACTATTCTTCTCAAAAAGCACTGTAACTCAAGATCTGCTTCTCCACTGTCTGGTTGTTGCTCTAAAACAGAGCCAAGCAAACACCCTACTCCTCCCTCCAGGAAGACAAGGGAGAGATTCAAACCATCACTGTGTCTCATAGTTATAGCCCCTCAAGCAAATCAGTGCAGGCACACTCATGGCTAAATCTAACACTAGGCTGGGAGGAGGGTAGGTGGCCTGCTTCCTCCTAACATTCCTCTAATAAACTCAGATTCCCCAGAATTAAGTGTGTTGCCAAAGAATTTCAAGGCACACAAAGGTGAAGCTTGGCATTTGCAAAGAAGAAATTACTTTTAGCTTGTTTTGCTTAAATCTGTTCATCTTTGTCTAAACTACTGTGTTACAAAAAATATAAAAATTATCAGTTTCAGCTACATTTCTTTGGCTCAGATTTTAGTGGGGAAGAAAAGAGATGTGTTTGTAGATGGAAGGCAGTCAGCCGCAGGCAGGGTGATGGGAGTCATCTAAGATGCTTAGACTCTAGTCCTGTGTTCCATCTGCAGCATATAAAGGAAATCCAATTGTTGCAACCTTTCTTCCTTTCCCATATATAAGGACGGAATGGCCGGAGTGATCATCAAAAATGCAGAAACAACAGAATTTGAATAATACTAATACATTATTTCTCTCTGGAAGGCCATGCCACAGAGTAGTGGTGTTGCAGAAGGTGCCCCACAGGGCCTATTCTTGACTTTGCTCCATGAGATCTTGAGCAAAATCCGATCTCTCAGAGCTTCTTATCATCTATAAAATAAGATTAAAAAAATCTCCATTCTGTCTACCACAGTGGTTATGGTGAGGGTCAAATGAGATCATGTATGTGAAATGTTGATGTGCCCTAGAACTCCATCCTCAGCCCCCTTTATCTTGTTCTGTAGTCCGGGCACGTCAGTTGTCACCAATACAATGATGGACTGCTGAATGACTGATTGATTGGCCATATTTCTCACTACCTAACAGGCCTGTAATCTTGGATTTTACAAAGTTATCTTACGGCCAATAAATTGAAAACTGAACCCATTGCATTACCCACACCCCTACCCAGACCCGCTTCACGTGCCTGTGATTCTTACAAGGTTCAGTACAACTGATGGGTCTTGACCAGACCTAGTGCCCACTATGCTTCTGGGTACCTTTCCCACACCAGACTTCTCTAGTCTCCCCAGGAGGAACCTGGACAGTCATTACCTTTAAAATACCCAGAATCCTGTGAAAGCGATACTTGGGCTTAGAAGATGGAACTCAAATTCTGCCTCTTGTTTCATGAAAGAAAAAAGGTTCTGTATCTGAGGACAGCTAATTAAAAATGGACAGGCTGAGTAAAAACTTCATGGGTACTCTCACACTAATGTCTTGCATCCCATGTGATAAGAAACAAAGAACTGATGCTAAAAGTAGAAATCTCTTAGACAGTTGAGTTCTGACTGTCTAACTGGGGTGAGCAGAGCCAGCCAAAAAATTATGCTACTTGAGGAAGAGAAAGTAAAGTGTTTGAGGCAGGGACTCTGTCTGTTTAATTCTCTTTACCTAAAGCAATATCAAGAACACAGTAAGAGGTTGGAAAATATTTTTGAATGAATAAAGGAGAGTAATGTTTTCAAAGAGGATCACTAGGTCCATGAGCAATGTTGCAGATTTGGTTTTCATGAAGGTTGCATTCCGTCCTCCGATTCATAACAGAGCTGGTGGTATTCTCATGCGCTGCATGAATATTTTACCCATTTTGAAAATTACTCTCAAACTCCTACATAAACTCTGAATTCCATTGTTGGACAGTTTTCAAGTTTAAAATTCCCCCAGAGTAGGTCATATAGTTTTCATTTCTTAATATTTATATTCTATGTTTTATGTAGAGTTTGTTCAAAGATAATGGTAACAGGTTATTCTTTGCCTCCCCAGAAGATAATCAGGAGCCAGCAGGCAAACTGAATCTTGGCATTTGTATTGAGACTTAGGAGGGAAATATTTTCCCTAATGTTATGAATGTTAAATTGTAGAGCAATTTGCTTTATCTGAAGCCCTTGACAAAACATAAACTTTGTTATCATTGATATAGGCTAACTGGGTATGAATTGTGCCTGACAAAAAAAATGCAGGGATAGAGCAGGGAAGGCAAATACATTGCAAACATGATGCTACTACTACTATTCACACCCACAGTAGTCATCACTAATTGATTGCAGCCTTCTTCCTACTAAGCTCAGACAATCCTTTTATTAACACAGTGCTTCAGGTAGCCATAACTAATTGATCACAGAGTGGCATGTGAGATTTATCCTTTTCACACATATTTATTGAGTTCTGGCTATATGCCTGGTACTGGAGATTTGCAGTGAATAAAACAGGCAAAAATGTCTATCCTCTTAGAGCTTAACATTACAGTGAGGGGTAGGAGGGGAGTCAGTAATTAAGATAAGTAAGTAAAATATGTGGTTTATTAGATGGTAATAAGTACAGTGGAGAAAATACAGCAGGTAAGGGGGATAGAGAACATTGGGAAGAGAGAGGTTACATTGTTAAATAGGGTAGCCAGAGCTGTTTTAGTTATCTTTTTCTGAGTAACAATTTATCCCAGAATTTAGTGGCTTAAAACAACAGACATTTGTTATTTCACCGTTTTTGTGAGTCATGAATTCACTAGCAGCTTAGCTGGGAGGTTCTGGGTTGGAATCTTTAATGAGGTTGCAGTCAAGATGTCAGCTTTGCTGCACTCATCTGAAGGCTTGAATGGACTGAAGAATCCACTTCCAAGATATCTGACAGTCATGGCTATTGGCAGGAGGGTCAGTTATTTGCTGGCTTTGGCAAGAGACCTCAGTTCCTTACCATGTGGACCTCTCCATAGAACTGCTTGTGTCTCCTCTCAGTGGGGCAACTGGCTTGCCTCAGAGTGAGTGACCCAGGAGGGCAAGATGTAAGCCACAGTGTCTTTTGTAACCTAGCCTTGGAAGCCACATTCTGTCATTTCTGCTGTAACCTAGTGGTTACATAACCCAGTCTTATTCATTGCGGGAGGGGACTAGCCACAGCATGATGCAAGGAGGCAGCCATCACTGGCAGCATCCTGGAGCCTGGGTGTCACACCAGGGAAGACTAAAAGGGAAACTTGAAGGAGATGAGAGATTGAATATGAAGATGACAGGGGGGAGGGGCAGAAACCTCTAGGCAGTAAGAATAACAAATATAAAGACTGATGCAGGGACCTGCTTGGTGTAATTAAAAATAGCAAGCAGGCCAGGATGCCTGGAGTGGAAGTGGAAGGGTGTAGGAGATGAGGTCAGAGCCATAACAAAGCCGGATCATGGGAGACCTTGTAGCTATTACAAGAAGTTTGGTTTTACCCAATGTTCTAGTTATCTTTGCTGTGTAACAAGCCACCCGAAAACTTAGTATCATAAAATAGTCATTTTATGATGCATGTGTGGGTCAGGAATTTGGACAGGGCATAGTGAGGATGGCTTGTCTGTGTTCTGTGATGTTTCCACAGTGTTTATCGCACTTTTGAATCTGGGAAGACTCAAAGGCTCATCTGGCCTTGAAACTCACTTTTATCACTTTTGCCATAGTCATAAGCCTGTCCAGATTCACGGGAGAGAAAACAAATCCCATTTCTCTAAAGTCATATTATAAGAAGAGCATGTGAGATAGGAAATACAATTGCAGAATAAATTCTCTTTGGAGAATATAATCTGCCACATTCTGTGCAATGAGAGACTTGCATTATTTTGAGCAGAAGAGTAACATGGTCTGACTCACATTTAAACAGGATCTTTCTGGTTGCTATGTTGAGAACAGACTGAAAAGGGCATGAGACTAATTAATAAGCTATTACAATAATACAGCCAGGAGATGGTGAGGGTTTGGATGAGGGGGTAGGCAGTGGATGTGGTGATGAGTGAGATGGAGAAGGCAGCAGGTAAAGTAAGTTTCATTGGGGTTTTTGTTGAGCTTCATACAGGAGCTCACTTTCAGTCATATGAAGTTTGGATTACAGTTAATAGTAGAGCCTTGAGTTCAACGGAGAAAAAAATACGTTGAAGATATAAATGCTGTAGTATAGATATTGAAACATGTAAAATTGAATGAGATCATCAAGAAGAGTGTAGATAGACAGGAGAGGAATTCCAGGAACTGAGCCCAGAGACACACCAATATTGGGATGTCAGGGAGATCAGGAGGTGCTAGCATTAGAGACTGAAGAGGAAAGGCCAGTGAGGTAAGGAAATGTGGTGCCCTGGCAGCTGATGAAGAGAGGTTTTGGGAGCTGGGAGTAAACAACTTGTTAGCTACTGACTCATCAAGGAAGATGAAAACCGAGAATTCCCATTGGATCAATCAACGTACAGATCATTGTTTACTTTAACGGAACAATTTTAGTGGAGTGGTGGGGTGAGTGCCTGATTGGAGAGGATTCAAGAAGGAATGGCAGGAGAGAAATTGGAGATAGCAACTATAGTCATATAGTTTGAGGAATTTTGCTGTAAAGGGAAGGAGAGAAGTAGCTAGAGAGGGAAACAGTGTCAGGAGAAGTAGCTATTTGCCATCCAGATTGTCATTCCTATTAGAGTGGGAGTAGAGAAAGAGAAGGAGAAATTCTGTGGGGGTAGGAACACAGGCTCTGGAATCAAATTTCCTCATTTTGAATCCTGGCTCTACATCTTGCTACTTGTGTAAACTTGGGCAAGGCACTTCACCTATCTGCCTCAGTTTCTTTATGTGCCACATGGAGATTACAGTAGTATCTCCTCATAAGGTTTTAAAAAGTTGCTTCCCATAGAGTGTTTGAAACAGTTCTAGTCATATCGTGGACACTCAAATAAGTGGAAGCTATACTGATAATGAAGATGATAGTGATGTGATGGACCAGCCACATTTCCTCACCTCTCAGTGGCACCTAGAGCACCAGAGGAGAGAATTTTAAAGCACCACTGATATGGAAGATTGCCAACACAGTCATCATTCCCTATGTTGGATGTGGTTGACCTAGAAATGAGCTGGAAACTGAGCCCACTGATGAGCTAGAGAGATGAGGCTGGGTGGCGGACACTGGCAACTCTGCTGGTTGATCCACTTAATGCTGAAGACATACATTTATTTATTTATTTATTTATTTATTTAATTTATTTATTTATTTGGATCAGGCACTGCTCGAGGGACAATAGTTTCATGGCAGAACATTTTGTTTATATCTCCTCATTTCCTGAGGATCCTCCCTGGAACAAGGGATTTGAGTCTCTTCTCTTTTGTCTTAGCTAGTGTAGTGGATGCTCATTGTAAGATTCAAAAACAACTTTTTTTTTTTAAAAGAAAATCCAGTTATAGTTTTATCTGATGGCCCTTAGCAAGTGTGGATTCCGCAAGTGAAAGGGCATTGAGGCAGAGAAAAGTCAATAGTTTCCATCCAAAAGTCTTAGCTTCCTGAGAGACTTTTTAAATTATTGTTGGATTCCTGC
>NW_006786541.1:4982957-4984349 GCF_000442215.2 Lipotes vexillifer
CATCTTAGAAAACTTTTCAAATGTTGTAATAGTTATTTTTAAACAAATCTCTCTCCCACTTCCATTTCTTAACATGGATTCCTCACTTCAGTGATGACAAACTTTAAAAAAAAAGACAAAACTTACATTCATTGATTTACTAATAAAAATAATCACCATATAATTTGTCACCCAAATGGGGACCCTTCTGATAGAAAGAGAACACCTTTAATAATTATACAAGGACAATAGAAGTTAAGTGGGTTTGTCCTGGGTAATCAGAACATATCCATGGGATATCAGAATCATTAGAAATTCAGGAGGAAGAAGAGCTCCCCATAGAAGGAAATTATATATTGAATTTAACTCAACTAAGTTTTAGTTGATTTAGGACCTCAAGATCATTTAAGAAAATCATTTCAGAAATCGCTGAAAAGACCTTTTGTTAATATTCACAATTCTCCCTTTTCTGAGAATCCTGAACAAGTATTCAGACTTCAGGTGTTTTAGAGGAGTGGGCTAATGTTTACAGGACTGGTCCGCAGGGCCCATGTCCCTCGAAACATGAACAGTATCCTCATTCTGGGCCTGAGTTTGCAGCCACCCACAACCACATAGGTACTAACCCAAGGAGGTGAATTACTAGGACCCAGGTGCTCTCCATCAATAGGAAGAATGTGGGTGCTTCGTCTTTGAAGACCATCTTGACCTCAGTGTGTTCACCACTGAGACTGATTTTCTCTCTCTCTGACTTTCAACCTCTTAGACCAACTGAGCAAAGCCTGGCTCAAGATGGGAACCTTTGCAGGGATATACAACTGCATCCTGATCAAAGATGTCTTCCACCTGTTGTCATTATAATGTCATTTAACTAGTAAAATAGCTCTGCTTATGTACAAAGTCTAATTGGGAATGCCTACTCCATCATGATGCCATTGTGATTGGACCTGGCCGCTTCTAAGCCTGGCCTAGGCTGTCTTGGACCTATAGTTATGGCATTTCCTTTTAGGCTAAAGCAGAGAAAGATGGTTTGAGAGCTTAGAGGCAGAGACATCCACATGAAATCGGGCAGAGTATTCATAATATTACATTGACAAGTTGCAAGACAATTAAGGTTATCCACTGATTCCTGGATTCCACTGGACACTATTAATTACTCCTTCCCCACATCTTTGCTGTGACATTTCCACATAGTTGAGATCCTCTGAAAGGAAAGGAAACAGATTCACCTGGTATGGCTTCAACATTTCAACCACTGAAATTCTCTTCAAATCTTTGCATATTCCAGCCTACCTGGATCTAACCTATCCAGAAAATCACTTAAAGCAGTGCTCTTCAAAGTGTTGTGGTCCATCTATATCAAAATTTCTTGGGCTACTTGTTTTAAAGAAGCAATTTCCAGGATCCTGCTGA
>NW_006786541.1:4984379-5007918 GCF_000442215.2 Lipotes vexillifer
CCTGCTGAATCAATCTTTGGCACTGGTGCTTAGCAGTACATTTCACACAAGCTCTTTAAATGATTCTTACACACATTAACGAGCAACCACTAATCTAGAGCTAGAGCTGTGGTCCTCAACCTTGGCTGCACGTTAGAGTCACTGGGAGAACTTCGAAACTCCCAAATGCCCGAGGCCACTCCCCTGCCCAATCAAATCAAAATGTCTGGGGGTGAAATCCACCTTTTGCAAGTTTCCCAGGTGATTCCAATGTACAACCAAGACTGAGAGCCACTCCAGTAGGTCCATCATTGTCAGAAGGTGGCAAGGCTCCCCTGTCAAAGGGGATCATACCTAGGAATTTAACTGCATTTGAGACCAACCGTCCTGTATGCCTGTGGCAACTGAGGGTTGTCTAGGCCAGTGTTACTCAACACTGCAGACCACTGTCAGTTCATGAACTGTTACATTACTGGCCCTCAAGAAGCTTGTACAGTCATGTGAAACAATTATTAAAATTTTTTGTAGCAAGAATTTCCTTATGGAGTAAACAGTGCATTGATAAGTATTGTAATGCAAGCTTCTTACCTCATCGTGGACAAGTAACCAATAGTTTGTGGACAGACACTTTGAACGGTGTTGGTCCAGGCCAGGTACCCAGGCATGAAGGTACCATCTCAAGGGTCCCCATGACAATGCAGTCCAGCCACTGACTCCTGGAGCAGCTGAGGCCAACCTGGTAACTCAGCCCTGCCAGGGAAAGTGGGCTGCATTCTCAGAATGCTGATGCACTGTCCAGAAGGACAGTGTGCTGAGCACAAAGAAAGGCTCAGCTGAGATCTTTCAGGAAGCCAAACACAAGGCGACAGCCTTGCTGAAAATGTTCTAACCCAAACTTGTGAACCAGGTACCTCCTCATCACCCAAAATAGACAGCAGAGAGTGGGCAAAATGCCTGACCAAGGGCCAGAAGACCCCGTGGGTGGTTTCAAGGCCTCAGAGCACAGAAAGAAAGTCCGAGTCATGGCTCTTCCGGTGCAAGAGGCAGAATATCGACCTAATCCTACTTAATACAGAAAGAAAATTTATTAGTTCATGTCAGGCTCTTCCCACTTAGTGACAAATCTGGTCACCAGCAGCGTCAGGCTGACACTCTCCCAACCTAGCAATGGCAACAGGGTAACAGCCATGCCTCCTATAGTTCCAGCAAAAGTACTAGAACTAACCCTTATTGAGCCCAACTGGGTCATGTTTGCATCTCCAAATCAATCATTGTGACTTCAGTTGGACATATCTAAGTCATGTGGCCATCACTGGATATGGGAGGTGTGGTAAGTCTCACCTGAACCATATGGATTGGGAGTGAATGAGAGGTGAATCCATCAAAGAAAAATTGATGAGCTCCTAGCAATAGAAGGGGGAATGGATGCTGGGCAGGTAAAGAAAACAGGTTTCCCCTATAAAAGCTCAGAATCACCAGCTCTGTATGCTACAAAGAGGCCTGAGCCCACATTCTAGCACCAATGTGCCTCCGCCCCAGCCAACCTCACCAGTTTGTAGAGATGTGAAGACACTCAGGTCAGTGACCTACCCAAGGAATTACGGCACACACTTCCGTCCCCCATTTGCTTTGGGGATGTCATCAAAATAGACTTTTTTAGGGATTTATGCTTCTTGTTGCTTCTCTTATTCCAAGCACAATAATCTATTTTCATTTATTCACTCATCCATTCATGAATTCATCAGACAAACATTAAACTGAGTGCTGATGGTGTGATGGTTGAAGATACACAGATAAATAAGGCATATACTACCTACCCTCTTCCAATACTTGTTGCCGTAGTAATTCCCTGTAGATGCAATTTACTATTCTGAGTTCCTTTCTCCTCCCAGTCCTGGAGCAGAAACTCAGGGGGAAAACAGAAAGCTGCATAGGGTGTTTCTATAATAAGAATGTGAAAAATTCTGTCACTAGATTCTCTTCAGCCAAAAATAAGATAATCTGCCTCTATTTTCTTAAAGAAAATCCCTCCCCACAGGCTTTCCAGGGAATCAACCTGGATCTGGATAGGATGATTCCTTCTCAGGACTACTTAGCCAAGCATGACTTTATAACTGCTTCCTAAAAGAAATTTCAAAAATTGCATGAAAAAGGTCCACATTCTTAGGCAAAACATGGCATTTTAAATTGTAGACCCCTGGAAGATCTGAGGACAAAGGTTCTATTTACAATCTCCTCCAAATTTCTGTATTTGACTTGAGATGCCACACATCTAGCAGTGGAATCCCTTAAGGAGCAGAGATTGGAGACTGTAACGTGGGGGGTGGCCCCACCTCTACCTCTGCCATGGAGGGAAGCAGGAGCGGAGGGATGGAAAGTGAGGCTGCGCTGGCTGCTGCAGAAGCTGGGGGAGGCACTGCTAGGACCAGAAACCCCTGCTCCTTTCTGTTTACGAATTTGGCTGCAGGTAGGGAACTACACTGGAAAAGGAGTCCCTGGGAATTCTGGGGGAGTGAGTGCCTCCAGTCTCACGGTGATCTCGCTGAAATCACTTTGATTAAAGCCAGTGCCCCAAGTGCTTTTCACTTTCAGAGAGTCCCATTGTGTGTTAAGTCCTAAAATGCCCTTATTACCAGCGTCCAGCATAAACTTCCTCAGTGCGAGCCATGTGGCAGGTACATGTCTGCATCCACCCCAGCATCTCACACCAAGGTTGCCCTAAGTTAGGTACCCAGAAATTGCGGGTGGGATAAATGAGTGAATGCATGAATTTAGTTTAGCATATGGTAATTCACAAAGCAATGTGAGTTACTTCACAGCTTGCCTGCTCACTTTGGCTATATATGTGGGGGTTCTTGTCATATCTGCCTACCCTCCAGACTTCTCAAAAAGCAAGAATGTGATGCCAGAAGGCTAGGACGCAACCTGGGGTGAGATGTGCTGTAACTCACAGATGGCAGCAGTGATTCAATCAGAATGTGCACAAGGTGAGAAGTGGGAAACCCCAGTGTGGGGCACTTGGCACTACTAAGGAGGAGCCCCCTCCGTTAGGTGGATACCAGTTACAGGCAGCTGAGGAAGAAACATTCCCTGGACTCCAGGGAGGGTGGTTTTGTAAAGGCTGTAAATGGGGGGGTGGGAGGGTGGAGAAGAGTGTGCAGATGTGAAGGAAAACCAGAGAGAGAATTACTGTAAAAAAAAAAAAATCTTTAAGTAACAAAATCAGCAGCTGGACCAGATTAGCTGTTCCCTTCTCTTTCCTATTTTTGGACTTGGGAAGAAAATGTGCAAAATAATTCCTGTTTTGGAGAAAAGTAGAGAAGGAGGCCAGTTTGGGGGTTGGGGAGGGAGCACAGGCTATGGGGCTGTGGACCAGGTCAGAGAAGCAGAGGGAACTGAGGGGCTGCACAGAGTGGTGACTCTACTGCTTCTGGGGGCACGGGGACACCAACGCTGCTCTCTCTTCCTCCCCAGGGAACGAGGGAGACTAGGTCTCTGCTCAGTGATGGAGCAAAACCTTTGGGACAAATGTCAAATGTGTGGTTTTCACAGGATGACTCCTGAGGCCAGGCATAGACCTGATGGCCAGAAAGACACCTCAGGGCCACAGCAGAGGTGCAGGGACAGGAGGCAGACTCATGGATCTTTCTGCTGTCCCTAGTCTCCTTTCTGCAGTTAAGTGCACAACGTTTTCCTGCATTGATCTTGACTCTTGTTAAAATCTCTCAGTTTCCTGAGTGAGACTCAGTATAAGTGACTTGTAAGAAGAGCATGGGCTCTCCCTGCCAGGGATACACCTCTAATGGCAATGTTTCAGACGTCTATGATGGGACAAATGGGAGAAGCATTTCAGGGGTGACAGAACCTTGAAATTCTCCTACACTTCTGGTGGGAGTTTAGATTGGTACAAACACTTTGGCATCTGTTGATAGTATCGACTAAAACACATACCCTACAACCCAGCAAGTTCACTCCTGCCAAAGAGGAGTAAGTATGTATATGCTCACCAAAAGACACATACCAAAATATTCAGAGCAGCATTCTTTAACAATAGTCCCAAATTGGAAACTACCCAAATGCCCATTAAACAAGAAGACTTGTTATATAAATAATTCTAGATTCACATACTAAGGATAAATCATCTACAACCACCAGCAACAATATGGCTGAATCTCACAAACACAGTAATGGGCCAAAGAAGCCAGGCACAAAAAAGCATCCAGATTTCTCAGTCCAATTATATAAAGTCCAAAACAGGTAAAACCTGTAGATGCTGTTAGAAGTTGGGATAATGGTGACCCTGGGAAGAGAGTATTGACTGAAAGGGCTTGCTGGGGAACTGGTAGTGATCTCAGTGCTAATTACATAGGTGTGGGGAGAATGTAAAATTTCAAAGAGCTGTTCACCTACATGTGCACTTTTCTGAATATTTGTTATATTTCAATTTTTCAAACGGTTAAGGCCTCCAACTCCTTTGCTGTACTATGTGAGTAGCTGGGCTTAAGGCAGGCTCCAGGTAGAAAGTTGTTTCCTATATTAAGCTGAAGCCGACTCGCTACCACTGCACCCCGTTAGCCTGGTTCTGCCCTTGGCAGGTCACGGATTTGTGTAGTCCCCTCGTAACTTCATGTCGCCCTGAGTATTTGTTTCTGGACAAGCATATCCCCTTCCTCAATCCCCCTCAATGGGACAACGTTTGTATTCTAGAACTGCCAGATGTAGAAATAACTACCCTCTTTGGGTGAGACCTTAAATTGATCTTATATGTGGGTCAGAGTTTTTTGTTTGATTTTTATTTTCCCTCATTTCTTACTGGAGACAGTGCTCCAGCTTCCAGCCCTCCACCAAAGGTGAGAATACTTTGATCAACCAAGAATGCATGAACCCCCCAGCTGTCTCAGCTCCTTAAAACAAAGTCAGGACCCAGAGGGGCTGGTCCAGGACCTACAGCCAAGCTCCAAGGCTGGGCCTGGGAACCAATTCGTGGACGGGAGTGAGAGGGGTAATTCTGACCCCTTTCAGTCCTTTCTGTGGGGCTCACATTGTCATACCTCATTGAATTAGGGGCTGGTGCCTCTCCACGTTCTTTCACTGAAGTGAGCATAATTCCTGCACCAGGAGTAGTTTTCACAGGAATATTATGAATATGGCACAGGAAAAGGCACACAGAGCCCAGTGTGATGGCCCTAAGGATGGGTTAGGCCCATCTGCTTCCCAGAGAAAGGAAAAATGATTAATCCCTTAGTGAATGTCAGCGAGGTCTTCAGGCTCAAGAAGGGAATCTGACCAATAGTTTCTTGTAATGATTTCCATGTTCACCATCTCGGTTGTCCTCTTCTGATAATCCAAATTGGATGACTTGATTTCTGACATAATAAGAACAACTGATTTCTCATGGCCCTACTCTGTTTTAGGCTCAGCCACAAAGTCACTTAAAACTTACTTAAGCTGACTTTTTTTTTTTTGAAGACAAAACAACTTATTTATACAGAACTCCACCTAGCAAGAATGAAAATATAGCTCAGGCATGCCAACAATAGGACACTTTTCTAGCCAGATAAGACAATACCCATGAAGAGAAATTGTACTTTGCAGACTCTTTACTGTTGTAGAGTTTGTTACATAACCATCACCAGGACCAGCTAGGTAATTTGCAGTGCCCAATGCAACATGAAAATGTGGAACCCCTCGTTAAAAAATTTTCATGATTTCAAGATGGTGACAGCAAAGCATTAAATGAAGCCTGGGACCCTGTGTGACTGCAGAGGTCATGTACAGTCTGTGAAGGGGGCCCTGGGTACAGAAAGACTGCATGGAGGATGTTCCTTTAAGGTTTGGGAACCTGTCAAGAATGTTGATAGTTTACACAATATTGGAGAACCTGGTCAATGTGTAAGAAATGAACAAATAACAAAAAAAGTAAGAGGATTGAAAGTGAAGAGATAACAGTATCATTATTTGCAGATAATATGAAATTCCTGGGGAAACTAATATAATCAAGAAGAGAATAAAGCTACTAGCGCTAATAAGATAATTCAGCAAGTTGACCAGATACAAGATCAAAATAAGAAGAGTATAAACAAGTTGCAGGAATAGGGATGGAACATGGACTTGTAAGGGGATCTAATCTCTTACAGCTGTTGCCATCTTGTAGTAGGAGTTGGAATGGAGGGAGGGGTCTCGTTCCTTTGCATCTGCCTGCTGAGAGAGGGCTTCAGTGTGATCCTTGGAAAAGGGCTTTGTATCCCCTGGAGTTTAGGGCACTTTTACACTGGGTCTGCACAGGGCTGATGGATCCCCAGATAAGAAGCTGAGTGTCTTCGGATGCAGGGCCAAGCCAGAGCAGAAGGCTGAGAGGGGAGGACACTGCCCTCCTTTTGGTGCCACAGAAGGCACAGAATGGTGGGGGAAAGGATGCAAAGTGGGATAGGAATGTTTTGCTTGGGGTCATTTAAATAGAGATTCAATAGAGGACCACCAGGAGGTATTTTACAAAGAAAGTTCTATGTGGAGCAGATCCTGATATGGAGCGGGAGAAATTTGTTGCTACTTTAAGTCTGGAGTTTTAAATGTCCTGTTCACAAGTAAGACTGTTGAGTCAGAAATCCAAGACTTAATCTGCAGCTCTGACACTTGTCTGCTCTGTGAATTTGTACAAATCCTTTAACTTCTACAAGCTAGGGTTTCCCCCTCTGTGGGTTTAATATTATTCTCACAACAATATCTACCTCCCAGGATTATAGTGACAAATAATCTAATGATTACCTCCAGTAATCATGGCATGGGGGTGATGTATGTATGTAATGTATGTAATCATAAAACATCTTTATTTTTAGTTCCATTTACTTCTTTAAGTGTATCCTCTGGGACTAGTCCTTCTCTGCTCCTGGATCAAATCTAGGACAAGTCTCTTGAGTTTTGTGGTCCCTCTCAGGTAATAAAAGCAGTCTCAGCTCAATAATTCATATTTTTAATCCGGTGAAACATCCACAGTTTTGGCTTCTGCACATTCACAGCTTGGGCCTGGAGCCGCGGCTGCTGAATTGGTCCAACGTGCTGATTTTGAGTTCCTGAGCTGTGATCCTGCCTCCTCAGCCTTGTTAATCAGGGTTTCTGACCCCTCTAGGATCAAAGTATGGGAGAGAGTGGAAAAAAGTGACAGGAAAGTTCTTACTTGTCTGACACTGGGGGGACCTAGAAGTAGGGCTCTCTAGTCTCAGTGGTTCCTGTGGGGACAACTTTGGGGCTTCTTCAGAGACAACCCCTCTCCCCTGCCCCCATAACTGGGAACAGCATCTCAAATTTGTCCATTAAGTATAACACGTGCTGTAAATTTTTGTATATCACCTTCATTAAGTTAAGGCAGCTCTCTACTCTAGGTTCTAAGCAAGTTTTTAAAAAATCAAATAGATCAATGCATTTTCTGGTAGCTTGAGATATCATTAACTTATTGCTTATTGTTGCTTATTCTACTAACAGGGAAAATTACATTCATAAAATTTCTGATGTTAAACCATGCTCACAGGTTTTGGAAGAACTACTTAATCATGATGCATTTTTTTATAATTCAGTATCTGATTTGGTAAGCTAAAATTTTGTTTTGATTTTCACATTAATGTTCAGAAGTGAAATGAGCCTATAATTTCCTTTTCTTCTATTATTTTTATCTGGTTTAGTAATCAATACTGATTTCATAAAATTAGTGGGACAGATTTTTCTGTTTTTGTTTTCTGGTATAATCTGTTTAAGATTAGAATTAACTGTTTCTTAAGAGTTTGATAGAACTCATCTGTAAAACCATCCTGGCCTGGATTTCTGGGGAAGAAGAGATAATTAACTCCTGTTTTAATCTCTCTGATTACTAGTCAACTCAAATTCCCTATTCTTTTTCTTGTGCTGATATTGGCATTTTGTGTTTTCTTGGGTACCTACATATTTTAGTAAATCTTAAAATATATGAGCACACAGCTTTTCATGATACCTTTTAAAATAAGTTTTATTGAGCTATAATTTACATACCATAATATTCACCCTTTTTTAAAGTGTATGATTCAGTGGTTATTTACAGAGTTGTGCCACCATCAACACTATCTAATTTCAGAATGTTTTCATCATCCCAGAAAGAAATCCCATGACGTTAAGAATTATCCCCCATTCTCTTCCACCCACCTAGCCCCTGGCAACCATTAATTTACTTTCTGTCTCTGTGGATTTTCCTGTTCTAGACATTTCATATAAATGGAATCATACAATATCTGGCCTTTTATGTCTGGCTTCTTTTATTTACCATAATGTTTTCAAGGTTCATCATGCCACAGCATTTATCGCTACTTCATTCCCTTATATGGCCACATAAGATTCCATCATATAAGTACACCACATTTTCTTTATCCATTCAGCATTTGATGGGTACTTGGTTTGTTTCCAGTTTTGGCTATTTTGACTAATAGTGCTATGAACATAACTGTTGGTAAACAGTTGGTGTCCTGAGATCCCTGAGTGCATCCTGCTGCCTGATCCATGTGCCCTGTTCCCTGAGATCCACCCCTATAATCACAGAACTAAAGGGTTAATGTCAGGCAAGCCAGGGGCCTCTCAGTTCTCCACTACAGGGCTGTGGTTGGTATGTGTTCTCAATGGAGGAGTCCACACACTGCTGCTTGGTAAGTATTTTAAATATCAGCCTTGGGTCTTTCCATGTAAGATTTCCTTTGAACAAAGGGTTCACCAGTGTCAAAAATTTAGCAAACCATCAATAATACAATTCTTTCATGTTAGATTTGAGGAAACTGAGATCCAGAAGGGTTAAATCATTTATTTAAAATCACATACATAATTTGTTCAAAATCACACATCTAATGTGTGACAGACTCAAGGCTGGAAGTGATTTCTTCACCCTCAGGCTAACATTCTGCCCACTCCACTAAGAAAGACTGTCAGCAAAATCCAACAGTTTCTTCTTTCTGATTTATGCCAAAATTGGGGCACATTAGGTTTCAAGGGGATTTATTTCCCAGAAAGATAGAACATAAAAAAAGACTAGAAATATTATTAAGTTGTATTACTGCCAGAAATAGGTAAAGTTTTACAAAATAAACCAAACATCTCAGCTCCTCTATTACATAGTGCTGGCCATCCTTATCCTAAAGAAAGCCCCACAGCTGCATTCTGGGCTGGCCTGTCACATCCTGTGAGAGCCCAGAAAGTCCATCTGAAACAAATGATTTCTACAGTGTTTTTTACGAGTTGGGCTATGGTCTCTCTCCACATCTGTGCACCTCGCTACTGCATCTGCTGAGTTGGAGCCACGGTTTGTGGTCTTGAATATAAGATCCTCTTTGGGCTGCCGCATCTGCTGAAGATTTTGTTTTTATTGTGCTTTTTCATGTGGATGGCCCAGTGCCAGCCATACCCAAGGAAGTGCTGAGGAGCAGAAAGTAGGCAGGGATGCTCTGGGAAAACTGGAGGTGAAAACTGAGAGTCCTGACGGGACATTGCCGGTGCAGAGCATTTCCTCTGCTCTCTCTGCCATTCACCTTCCTCCCCCTTTCCGTGGACATTCTCTTTCCTGGGGTCTCTACCTTCTCCCAGCTGCTGTATTGCCCTGAAAAATGTGAATTCATTCAACCCAAGTGCAAAACTCCTCCCTCCCCCAGCAGGTGGGGCCTCGGAGCTCTAAGCAGGCAGCTGGAGCCACAGCCCCAAAGCGCCAGGCAGGAGGGTTGCTTCTCTAGCATCACACCTCAATCGCAAGTTTCTGTGAAGGAAGGCATTTGGGCAGGCGTTGGGTAAAGCCTGAAATTGTGTTTGAGGCAAATAACACAAATCTGCAACAATTCCTTTCTGAACACAGAGAGGGAGCCTTGAAGGAACTAAGAATTTGGTTAAATAAAATACAGATCTTGCAGGAGGGAAGAGATATGGGGACATATGTATAACTGATTCACTTTGTTATAAAGCAGAAACTAACACACCATTGTAAAGCAATTATACTCTAATAAAGATGTTAAAAAAATAAAACACAGATCTTCCATTCAATGGAATATTATATAACCAATAGGGATTGCATATTTGAAGAATTTTAATGATGTAGGAAAATATGTACAATATAATATCAGGTGAAAAAAGCCAGAATTTTATAGATACCATGAGCTCTAATGTGTAAAAATAATATGTGTATTATATATATCACTCATTACATATGTAATATATATGGCATGTATAAGATGAGTGTTTTATATATATACACACACACATACATACATACATACATACATACATGCTTGGGGAAAAAAAACAAGAAGGAAAAATACCAAAATTTTAACGCTGAGGTTCTTACTGAGTTATAAGATTATGGCTAATTTTTTGTTCTTATGCCTTTATATTTCCAACTATTCTATAATGAACATTAATTTCTTTAATTAGAAAGTTATTTTAAAACAATGAAGTTAGAACCAACAGAATATTAGACCAAAATCACAGTAGAAACATGAATCTAATCTCTTCGTATTCCAAAAAGAGAAAACAGGAACCATGCTAAAGGACTTGGCCTGAGCTTGTTTTGTAACTTAAGCTGTGTCCTGGCTTTTGAGTCAGTAAACACTGACTCCACCAAGTTGCTGCTTGAATGCCATTTTCTTACAGTGTTCTTAATGATTTTTAAAATCTTAGGTTTACATAGAACCTCTTACAAGGGCTTTCTCATAGTTATTTCATCTGATTATCATAGCACATCTATGATGTTAAGTATTCTGGGTTTAATTGTGTCCCCCATCCTCAAAAATCAAATGTTCAAGTCCTAGCCCCCATTTATCTCAGAATGTGACTTAATTTGGGGATAAGGTCTTTACAGAGATAGTCAAGTTGAAGCAAAGTCATCAAGGTGGGCCATAATCCAATATGACTGATGTCTTTATAAAAACAGGAAATGTAAACACAGAGACACGTATAGAGGGGAGACAGTGTAAAGAGACACAGAGCGAAGACTGCCATCTACAAGCCAAGGAGAGGGGACTGAAACAGGGCTTCCCACACAGCCCTCAGAAATAAACCAACCCTGCTAACACACTGATTTTGGACTTCTGGCCTCCAGAACTATGAGACAATAAATTACTGTCACTTAAGCCACCTGGTTTGTGCTATTTTATTACAGTGGCCCTAGCAAACTACTACATTGCATAAGGCCAACTTCAGTCTCATTTTTACTGTGGGGGACTTTGAGACTCACAGATGCTACATGACTCAAAGCCACAAAGTGAGTTTGCAACAGAGCTGGGACCAGACCCAGATTTCTACCTCCTCATCTGGGGCTTTTTCTACCTTGCCAAGATGCCCTTTTCTGGTTCTTAATTTTTTTTAATTAAAATTTTTATTTTGAGATAATTATAGATGCATATACAGTTGTTAAGAAATAATGCAGACAGATCCCGTCTACCCTTTACCTAATTTCCCCCAATGGTAATGCCTCACAAAACTATAGTACAGTATTTCAACAAGGATACAGTCAAGATACAGGCATTTTCATCATCACAGGGATCCTTCATGTGGCCTTTTATAGCCGTAATCACTTTGCTTCCACCCCCACCTTCTCCTTAATTCCTGACAACCACTAATCTGTTCTCCATTTCTATAATTTGGTTATTTCAAGTATGTTATATGAACAGAATCATACAGTATGTAACCTTTGAGGACTGGCTTTCTTCACTCATCATAATTCTTTGGTGATTCATCCAAGGCTTTGTGTGTATCAATAGTTCATTCCTTTTTATTGCCAAGTAGTATTCTTGGTGTAGATATACCACTTTGTTTAACCATTCACCCATTGAAGGACATCTGTGTTGTTTCCATTTCCTGGCTATTAGAAATAAAGCTGTTATGAACATGTGTATACAAGTTTTAGTGTGAACATATGTTTCCATTTCTATGGGGTAAATGCCAAACAGTGCAATAGTCAGATTGTATGATAGTTGCAAGGTTAGTTTTTCTTTTAAGAAACTGCCGAACTCTTTTACAGAGTGGGTATACCATTCTACATTTCTACTATTAATATACGAGTGATCCAGTTTCTCCATATCCTCTCCAGCATTTTGGTGCTGTCACTATTTTTTAATATAAATTTTCTTTATTCTAATACAGATTATTTCAATACAGATACTTAGAGTACTCTTTAACTTGCCTTTACAGAGCAAAATACTGAATTGATGATCTTGTGATGTTTTAAATCTTTTTTTTAATTGAAGTATATAGTTGATTCACAGTATCGTGTTAGTTTCAGGTGTACAGCACAGCGATTCATATATATATATATAATATTATATATTATAGATTTTTTTTTTTTAATATTTTATTTATTTATTTATTTGGCTGCCCCAGGTCTTAGTTGCGGCACACGGGATCTTCGTTGCGCATGTGGGATCTTTCAGTTGTAGCATGTGGCCTCTTAGTTGCAGCATGCGAACTCTTAGGTTTTTTTTTTAGTTGCAGCATGCAGGATCTAGTTCCCTGACCAGGGATCGAACCCGGGCCCCCTGCATTGGGAGCACGGATCCTTAACCACTGGACCACCAGGGAAGTCCCCATATTATATATTTTTTATATATTCTTCTTCAGATTCTTTTCCCATATAGGTTATTACAAACTATTGAGTATAGTTCTCTGTGCTATACAGTAGGTCCTTGTTGGCTATCTATTTTATATATAGTAGTGTGTATATGTTAATCCCAACCTCCTAATTTATCCCTGTCCCTACCTCCCTTTCCCCTTTGGTAACCATAAATTTGTTTTCCATGTGAGTTCCCTTTCTCTTTTGGAAATAAGTTCATTTGTATCTTTTTTTGTTTTTAGATTCCACATATAAGCAACATCATATGATATTTATTTTTGCTATTCTGATGGGTGTGTAGTGATATCTGAGTATCGCGATTTGCACTTCCCAAGTGGTCAGTGATGTTGAAAATCTTTTTATGTGCTTATTTGCCATCGGTATATCCTCTGTGAAATGTCTTGTAATGTCTTTTGCCCATTTTCTAAATGGATTATTTGTTTTTTACTGTTGATTTTGAGAGTTCCTTACATATTCTAGATTCTGTTCTTTTATGAGACATGTGGTTTGCAAATATTTCTCTCACTCTGTAGATTGTCTGTTCATCCTCTTTTGGTCCTTCAGAGAGCAAAAGTTTTAAATTTTGATGAAGTTCAGATTATCAATTTTTCCTGTTATAGATTGTGCTTTTTGTGTCAAGTCTAAGAATTCCTTGCCTAGCTCTAGATGCCAAAGATGGTCTCCTATGTTCTTTTCTAAAAGTTTTATAGTTTTACATTTTATATGTAAGTCCAAGTTCATGATCCATTTTGAGTTTGTATAAGTTATGAAGTTTAGGTTGAGGATTTTTCCCCTCATGGATGTCCAAATGTTCTAACACTTTTTGTTGAAAAGACTATCCTTATTCCATTGAATTGCCTTTGTACCATAGTTGGCATATTTGTTTGTGTCTCTTTCTGGGCCTTATGTTCTGTTTCATTGATCTTTGTGTCTATCCCTCTACCAATACTACATCTTAATTATTATAACTGTATGTCTTAATATTGGGTAAGTTGATTCCACTTTATTTTTCTTTTTCAGAATTGTAGCAATTCTATATTCCTTGAAATTTCATATAAATTTTATTTTATTTTTTATTGAAATATAGTTGATTTACAATGTTGTGTTAGTTTCAGGTGTAAAGCAAAATGATTCAGCCATACATACATATATATCTATTTTTTTCAAATTCTTTTCCCTTATAGGTCATTACAAAATATCGAATATAGTTCCCTGTGCTATACAGTAGGTCCTTGTTGGTTATCTATTTGATATGTAGTAGTGTGTATATGTTAATCCCAAACTCCTAATTTATCCCTTCCTCCCTTTCCCCTTTGGTAATCATAAGTTTGTTTTCTATGTCTATGGGTCTATATCTGTTTTGTATATAAGTTCATTTGTACCTTTTGTTTTTTAGATTCCACATATAAGCAATATCACATGATATTTGTCTTTCTCTGACTTACTTCACTTAGTATGATAATGTCTAGGTCCATCCATGTTGCTGCAAATGGCATTATTTCATTCTTTTTTATGGCTGAGTTAATATTCCATTGTATAAATATACCACATCTTCTTTTATTTTATTTTATTTTATTTTTTGTGGTACGCAGGCCTCTCACTGTTGTGGCCTCTCCCGTTGTGGAGCACAGGCTCCGGACACGAAGGCTCAGAGGCCATGGCTCACGGACCCAGCCGCTCTGCGGCATATGGGATCTTCCCGTACCGGGGCACAAACCCGTGTCCCCTGCATCGGCAGGCAGACTCTCAACCACTGCGCCACCAGGGAAGCCCCCACATCTTCTTTATCCATTCATCTGTTGATGAACATTTGAATTTTAGAATAATATCATCAGGACTTCCCAAGTGGCACAGTTGTTAAGACTCTGTGCTCCCAATGCAGGGGGCCTGGGTTTGATCCCTGGCCAGGGAAATAGATCCCACATGCATGCCGCAACTAAGAGTTCGCATGCCACAACTAAGGAACCTGCATGCCACAGCTAAGGAGCTCGCCCGCCACAACTAAGACCCAGCACAACCAAATGAATAAATATTTTTTAAAAGAGAATAATATCTATATCTACAAAAAGTCATCCTGACAATTCGATAGGAATTACATTAAGCCTGAATATCAATTTAGGGAGAATTGACATCTTTACTACATTTAGCCTTCTAATCCAGAAACATGGTGGTGTCCCTCCATTTATTTAGATATTCTTTGATATATTTTATTTTTCACTTTTCCAGTGAGGTTTTAGTTATTAGTTATTAGTTAAGTCATGATTCAGAATCCCAGGGTAGAGACCACAGTGTAGCCAGGTCTCACTTCACTACGCTGGGAGAAGGACAGAGAACAGGGGAGAGGGAAGTGGAGACAGTTCCAGCCATTGCAGGAAATGTGCCCTGTGGTCATCCCAGGCTGACACCCAGGATATGAGATAGAGGGACTTACATACATGGCAGTGCCATTTACATGTTGGAGGCTTCACCCGTTTTAGTGGTCACTGCCTTCTTGTAGTGGTGGAAGTGCAGTGGTTCTGCCAGTAGTTCCTCGTCTGGTTCTGGTTGTTTGACAGTGTGAGATCTGACTCTCGTTTTTCTCAACGTATTGATTTGCTTAGTGTAGCCAGTTGGCTATGTGCTCAGTGTAGCCAATCTCCCAACCACTGTAGCAGCCTCCTTTGCCTGCTGCCTCGGTGTACCCTGCTGCATCTTTAGCCACTGAGCATGACACTGCCTTCATGCTGCACACCCTCCTCTTGCTTCTCAGATGCTGGTCTTGACAGTGTTTCTATGAAGGAAAGGACAGAGGATGGGGAAAGGATGGAAAGGTCCTATTATGCTCTTATACATCAGAGATCTATTAACAAAAAAAAGCAAACAACAAAATTACAAAGTCAGCTTACTGACCTTCTTAGCAGCTTTCTTTGTAAACTTAGAGGAATGATTTGTCTAGAAGATGTAGCTTCCCTCCCAGTTCACACGCTTCTTTTCCAGAATAAAAGTGCTGTCTCTGTGACAGCTAAGTAAGGACTGGTGGCTGAATTTTTGATGTGATTTTTGAGGGAGGAGCCCTTTTCAGGTGGAGTTGACAGCAGACTAAGGCAGGGTGTCGTGTCAGACGTAGGAGCAGAAACACTGAGGCTGCAAAACAGCCCTGAAAAACACCCTGGAAATATCCAGCCTAGCAATTGCCAACTTCCTGCCCTTGGCAACACACAACAAGGATGGATGACATTTACTTGCTTGACCCATGGGGTGTTCCCAGATGTTTTACAGGCTGTTACATGGACAAGATAGGCTATGAGTTATATGCAAATCCCAGCATGCAATTCTGCCTTTTCTCTTCCAGCGGAAGACACTTGTAGGGGTATCATGTAATGAAGCTAATACTACTGACCTGGACTAATCCTACATTGTATACATAAGAAACTGAGTCCTAGAGAGCTTAAACAATTTGCCTAAGAGCTCACAGACAGAACTCCAAATTGTTCGCTTTTCGTTCCTCTTTCTAACATTGGTCCAGAGAGCTCCAAATCAGAAATTCTAAAGATGCCAGCTGGATCTTAAGTTTACAGCACAATTGGGCTTTCATATAGGTCTGTACTGCTTCTGAAACTGTCAGGGAGAACATCTGCATGTCTATCCTTTAGAGCTTTGTATAGTCACTTTTATTCCAGGATTCAAATTTTTGGTTTTATATGGATTTAATCAGAAACACCTTATGAAAAGTTTGGATTCCAAATTAGACCTTAACATGTAAAACAGTCATGAAAAAAAATATGGAGCATTCTCTGAAAATGATTTTCTCTTTGGAATTTCCAGATTCCTCTTAGATGTTCCTTGGGACATCCATCAAATCCTGAGTTTATACATGCAAAGCACTTCAAAGAGGATCTTTCTTTTTCTTTTTGCCATACCACGTGGCATGTGGGATTTAGTTCCCTAACCAGGGATCAAACCCGCACCCCCTGTATTGGAAGCATGGAGTCTTAACCACTGGACTGCCAGGGAAGTCCCCAAAGAGGATCTTATACATAGCATACATGCACATATTAATTGCCCATGAAGTTAACAGTTATTAGGGGGGCAGTATGGTATGCTGGTTATGAATATGAGTTCTTCAGCCAGACTTTTGGGTTTTTACTTCTTGCTTATTGGTCCTGCTTAAATTCTGATCTCACTATTGAGTTGTGGGAACTTGGATAATTACTTAACCTCTCTGTGCCTTGGTTTTCTCCTTTGTAAAATGTCATACAGTAAGGATATAATAAGTATTAGGTTTCACTATTATACTAGGTATTCATGTTTTCCCTCCCCACCCAGATTGAAGGCTCTCCGGGTAGGTGCCACAGATGAGGGGAAGGCTCTTGCAGCCTACAGTGGGTACATTTCACACAGCACCTACTCAATCAATATTTCTGGAATGACAGAGTGTGCCATGGAAGCCAACCTGAACTGAGGGGCAGGGCTGCCTCCAAAAAAAACTGGTCTTCAAACCCAGCCTTCTACCCTGAGAACTAAGATGCTCAAAGCCACATCTGAAATCTGGGGGCGGGGGGTCTGTGAGCGTTTCCCAAACACTGTGAACTTATTTCAGAAGAAGTAACCAAATACATCATTGTCTGAGGGAAGCCCCCATTCCATCCAGGGAGAAAGGAGGATGAGTTCTCCTAGAATGGCTTGTGGTGGGGATTCATCTGCCACAGCCTAGTTTCTTACAGAGTCTGAGGAGGCCGCTGCCACCTGCAGCTCTGTCCCACCTCCCCTTACCTGTGGGCTAATGCGTGAGGAGGCTGGAAACGGAAGATGCCAGCAACATTTCCCCAGCAGATCACTCGTTCACTCCTAGAACTTGGTATGCTCACCTTGGGATCCCTATTTGGTCCCACTGTGGGGTAGCCAAAAAGCAGGGGTGATGAAGAAGAGAGCTTCCCTCATTCTCCCTACATACCCTCCCCCACTATATGCTTTCTAGTCTCTCCCTCCCTCCCTCTGGAGGTGAATGTGACAAGAGTACAGAGAGTAAATAGAGAAAGTCAGAGGATGTGCCTCTGGGGGAGGCTCTTGTTTTGGTGGCTTCCAAGCAAGTGGCCTTTGGACTTTTGGTCACAGGGCCCTCAGCAGCAAACCCCGCATTTTAGTAAAGGGCTATTTACACAACAGTCCATGGGCTGGGCGGAGTCATGAGCTGCTTATTACCTATGCATGAGGAGGTAGGTTCAAAAATTGAGAGTATGTATTTAGAAACTTTAATAGCATTTCACATTGTAATTTTATTCTTGTTGAATCTAGTAATAAGAAATTAGGACTTATAGCTGACACATTGTGGAAACTGACTGGGAAGAGGCACAAGAGAAGTTTCTGGGATGATGTACCTGTTCTGTATCTTGATATTGTTTTGTGTTACACAGTTATATGCATGTCTTAAGACTCTGAATGGTACCTTTAAGATAAGCACATTTTACTGTATGTAAATTTTACCTCAAAAAAACCCCATAAACAAATATTAAAACCTAGTTCATGATATGCATACTGAACTATCTAGGGGTAAAGGTGACTAATGTCTGCAACTTACTTTGAACGTAACAAAACATAATTAATATTAATGAATGGACAGAGGAATAAATAGATAAGTGAAAAAACAAATATAACAAAATGTCAGTGGTAGGATCTAGGTGGTGGGTACACGTGGGTTCACTGTGTAGTTCTTTCAGCTTTTCTCTATGTTTTCAAATCTCCACAATGTTGGGGAAATATTAAGGCTTGCATTTTGTATGCCTTTATTGGTTTTTTCTTTTATAATCAAGTTGTATTGCATCTTACAAAAGTACCAAAAGGGAAGAAATCAGAGGGGAAATTATAAGAATCTTTAAACTAATGAAAATGGAAAAACAATGTTTAAAAACTTATGGGATGCCATAAAAGCAGTTCTAAGAGGGAAGTTTATTAGGAATAAACTCCTACATTAAGAAAAAAGAAAGATTGAAATTAACTGAATTTATACCTCGAGGAACTAGAAGAAAAAGAACAAACTAAGCCCAAAGTTAGTAGAGGAAAAGAAATAACAAAGATCAGAACAGAAATAAATGAAACAGAGACTAGAAAAACAATGGGAAACAACAAAACCAAGAGTTAGTGTTTTGAAAAGATAAACAAAATTGGCAAAGCAATCCTAAGAAGAACAAGGCTGGAAGCATCACACGTCCTGATTTCAAACTATACTACAAAGCTATAGTAATCAAAACAGTATGGTACTGGCATAAAAACAGATACATAGACCAATGGAATAAAAAGAAAATAGAATAAAATAGAAATAAACCCACTCATATACAGTCAACTAATTTTTGACAAGGGTGCCAAGAACATATGATTGGTAAAGGATAGTGTCTTCAATAAATGATGTTGGGAAAACTGGATATACCCATATGCAAAAAATGAAACTGGACCCCCTTTCATATACCACTGAAAAAAATTAACTCAAAATGGATTAAAGTCTTAACTATATGTCATAGAAGAAAACGTAGGAAAAAAAGCTCCTTGACACTGTCATGGAAATGATTTATGACACCAAAACAAAGGCAGAAAAAGCAAAACAAACAAGTGGGACTACATCAAACTAAAAAGTTTTACACAGCAAAGGAAACAGCAAAATGGAATGAGAGAAAATGTTTGCAAATCATATGTCTGACAAGGAGTTAATATCTAAAATATTTAAGAATTCACAAAACTCAGTAGCAAAAAAAAAAAAAACCCAATCCAATTTAAAAAATGGGCAGAAGACCTAAATAGACATTTTTCTAAATTAGTCATACAGATGACTAACAGATACATGGAAAGATGCTCAACATCACTAATAATTAGGGAAATGCAAATCAAAACCATAATGAGATATCACCTCACACTTGTTAGGGTGGCTATTATCAAGATGACAAGAGATGGGGGATTCACCTGGTGGTGCAGTGGTTGAGAGTCCGCCTGCCGATGCAGGGGACGCGGGTTCGTGCCCCGGTCTGGGAAGATCCCACATGCCGCGGAGTGGCTGGGACTGTGTGCCATGGCCGCTGAGCCTGCGCGTCCGGAGCCTGTGCTCCGCAACAGGAGAGGCCACAACAGTGAGAGGCCCGCGTACCGCAAAAAAAAAAAAAAAAAAAAAAGAAGACAAGAGATGAATGTTAGCAAGAATGTGAAGAGAACACTTATACTATACACTGTTGGTGGGAATGTATATTGATACAGCCATTATGGAAAACAGTATGGAGGTTTTTTCAAAAATTAAAAATAGAACAACCCTATGTTTCAGCAATGCCACTTCTGGGAATATATCCAAAGGAAGGAAAAATCAGTGTATTTAAGAGATATCTGCACTCCCATGTTCATTGCAGCATTAGTCACAATAACCAAGATATGAAAACAACCCAAGTGTCCATCAGTGGATGAATGGATAAAGAAAATGTATACACACACACATACACATACATACATACACACACAGGAATATTATTCAGAAAGAAGAATATCCTGCCATTTGTGACACTCGTATGAACCTGGAGGGCATTATGATAAGTAAAATAAGTCAGGCATAGAAAGACAAATACTGTATGGTATGACTTACATGTGGAATCTAAAATAAAATAAAATTTAAAAAGGACTCATAGAAACAGTGAGTAGAATGGTGGTTGCCAGGGGCTAGAGGGTGGAAGAAAGTGGGAGATATTGGTCAAATGGTACAAACTTCTAGTTATAAATTGAATAAGTTCTGAGGCTCTAATGTACAGCATGGTGACTATAGTTAATCATGCTGTATTGTATGCTTACTAAGAGAGTAGATCTTAAGCATTCTTACAAAAAAAAAAAGGTAACTATGTGAGGTTATGAATGTGTTAACTTGTAATCATTTCACAGTATATACATATATTGAATCATCACATTGTACACTTTAAATATATACAATTTTACTTATCAGTTATACCTCAATTAAAAAAGAAAAAGCCAACCAATTAGAATGGTTCCAGTCCCAAGAGAGGGGCTGGTTGCTCCCACCCAATATTGGTAATAGCAGTTAATGTTGACTGAGCACTCACCGTATGCCCATGACTTTGGTAAGCCCTTGACATGAATTATCTCATTCCTCTCTATGGGGCTGTAAGCTGAGCACTGTTATGATCCCCACTTTATGTATAAGCTCACTGAGGCTCTGAGAGGTGAAGTGACTTGCTCAGTGTCACATAGCTAATAAACAGTGGCATCTGGGTCCACAGCCCCTGCTGTTAAACATGATCCTGAAACTGTGGATAAACATTAGTTAAATCCATTTCACCTGTAACCTGCCTTCACTAATCAAGCCCATTTCACTTGTTGCTACAAAAGACTTGCATGTCCTCCAAGGGCATGTAGCCTAAGCAATGTTTGCCCAAGTGGTTTTCCAGAAACACGGAGTCAGCTGTGTCTAGTTTGAGCTGAGCCTGGTAAGACAGGATAGGAGCACCAGCCCTCCAACTGGGCATGCACACAGAGATCTTGTCTGCTCAGTGACCTTTTGATGTCAGTGGCCAAAAACTCTGCCCTCAGATCATGCTGTGTGCCTTCACATGTGAAGGAGGCCTGTAGCTTAGTTACACCTGCACAAAACTACAATTACCACCATCTTTTCCCAATCACCTTTACCCACACTGCCCATGCCTCAGACCACCCTGCTTCTTAACCCCATAAATAGCCCCCAGCCCCTAGCTTTCTGGGACGGGTTGTGAGATGTGTTCTCCCCATCCCCTTACTTAGGCTGTCTTGCGAAAATTTTCTTTGCTTTAAACCTTGGTGTCTCAGCATTTTGGCTTGCTGAGCGTTGGGCAAAACTAACCTAGTTAGATTAAGTCCTATCTTGAAGGTCAGTTAAAGGATATCATTTCCAGCACCTTTTCTAACTCAAGATCAGTACTTAGGTCTCACTGGGAAGAGAAGAAAAAGGCAGGAAAGGTCTACGTGTTTACTTTCTGTTCTGAGAAAACTTTGAAATGTTCTGACATCCTTTTGTCAAGTTCACAAAAGCTTTCCTAGTTTCTTCCAAAACGTTCACTCTTTCAGGCAGCAGTAGTCTCTTGATTAACTCTAGCTGTAGGGATATGTAGGAGATTAGATGTGAAAACTCTGATAGTACTCGTACTTCTCGGCTTTCTTCTACCTAAACTAGTTGGGGTCGTTCAAAATTAACTCCAAGGTTCTACTTTTCAAGATTGGCAGCTTTTAAGTAACTTTAGAAAAGTAATTTCACCAAAAAAGCGAGAAACGCTGTGAGCTTTCCATTACAAAACTACATGCAAGGACCTCATTGGTTATCGTAATAGAAACTCGGGAAGCAGGCATTGAAGGAAAATAAATATTGTCTTTCTCACAGACATGCGAAACAATTTTCTTTTCAAACGCTAAGTAATCTAGGTGACATGGGTACCAAATTTCTGCTCCTGAAGAAAGGGATAAATGGAACATTTTTGTCTGAGAAATGACCACAAGGATCAAATTCCCTAGATAACTCCTCTTCTATCTCTTTTGCCTCAGTGCTTTGCCTTTTGAAATGGAAAGTGTGAGTTGAGAAAAGGTCCATTGGAACCAGCCACCCATTGTGATGAAAGACCTCTCTGGGCGCCTCGGGCTACCCCAAGTGAGGCTCACAGTGGCCAGAACCTTGGTTCAGTTTCCCAGTATGTAAACTGCTTTCTCGAGTTCTAGAGGTGGTGGGGCTCCAGCAGATGAACCCATTACTAACTACACACAAGAGACTTACAGAGAAACCCAGAGGCCAGTTGATTGCTTTCTACAGGAGAATGGTCTAGTGCGTTACCTGTCACTGGTCCTCGGCTCAGGGTACTCCTTCCTAGTAGGTTAGCCCACTTAGGAGCACAAGTCGTGTATTAGAGGGTTGCTTGGTAAAGAGGGGAGAATAGCAAAGTGCAGTGTCTTCAGAACTCTTTCCTTGGTTTTGGAACTGTTTGTTCTGATAACAACCTACCCTGGAAGGGCCATTATTAGACCCACGTGCCTCCACTTACCTCCCACACCTGTGTAGACTTTATTACCTGATCTCAACACTCTTTCCCAGTGAGCCCAGACCTGGTCTCAGAATCCTACTCTAAACAGCTAACAAAGTTGTGGTTTTATGGGGCTAACAAATAATGGGACTGCTGCATTACACAACCCCAGGAGCCCTACACACGTTAGTTTCTGTGCTGTGCTACATGGCACCCTTGTAAAAACCCCTTCTTCCCCACCTAAGTTCTGAACCAATTAAGAAATAAGACACAGGAGACAGGTAAACCCCAATCAAAATGCTATCTTCTAATCAAGATTTTTTGGAAGGTGAGGCTTTTGATTTGTGGGCAAAGCCCTGCTCCCACTCCATCTCTGGATTGGATACTCACCCAGTCACAAGCAGCACTGGAAAACCACAGGCCTTCCCCACAGAAAATTCTGGCCCACTGGGCTTACAGCCTGCCAATGGGACAGATCAGAATGCACCCTTGTTGCAGACAGCAGATTTGATGGCAGAAACTGAGAAAGGACTGAGTCGTTCTTTTCCAGATTGACCCGTCAGATAAACCTCTCTTCTCCCTGAACCAAGAACCAGGAGTACATTTCCAGTGCAGTGGTCCTCACACTTCAGAGTGTGCATCAGAATCACCTGAAGGGCTTGTTAAAACAGATTGCTACACCCGTGCCCCCAATATCTGAATCAGTAGGAAAGGGGTGGGGCTGAACTTTGCATTTCTAGAAAGTTCTCAGATGCTGCTGCCTCTGGTTTGGGGGCCACACTTTGAGATCCACTACTGTAATGGAAGCTCCTGTTTGAAATTTTCTTGTACTCGACCATCAACAGTTGAGGGTTAGCTCATAAAACAGTACGTAATTATAAGACCTGGTTTATAACTTAGATTGCCCGACAGCAGATGAAACCAACTTTTTTTTTTTTTTTTTTTTTTTTTTTTTTTT
>NW_006786541.1:5009214-5107921 GCF_000442215.2 Lipotes vexillifer
CCGGGGCACGAACCCGTGTCCACTGCATCGGCAGGCAGACTCTCAACCACTGCGCCACCAGGGAAGCCCTACAGTTGATTTTTTGTTGCTGATTTTGTATCCTTCGACCTTGCTAAACTCACTTATTAGTTCTGCTGGTGTGTGTGGATTCCTTGGGTTTTTCTATGGAGATGACTGTGCAGTCTGTGAGAAAGGACGTTTTCTTCCCTTATAATCTGTGTGCCTTTTATTTATTTTTCGGTAACTTATTGTATGCGCCGTGACCTGTAGTACAACCTTCAGTATAAGTGGCCAGATCTCATATTCTTGCCTTATTCCCAATCTTTGGGGGAAAAGCATTCAATTTCCCACCAGTAAGCATTCAATTTCCCACCAGTAAGTATGATGTTATTCACAGTTTTTTCAGAGTTGCTCTTTATCAATTTGAGAAGGTTTCCATCCACTCCTAGTTTGCTGAGTCTTTTTTAAAATCATGAATGGATGTTGAATTTTATCAGATGTCTTTTCTTTTTTTTTTGCTGCACGCGGGCCTCTCACTGCTGTGGCCTCTCCCGTTGCGGAGCACAGGCTCCGGATGCACAGGCCCAGCGGCCATGGCTCACAGGCCCAGCCGCTCCGCGGCATGTGGGATCTTCCCGGACCGGGGCACGAACCCGTGTCCCCTGCATCGGCAGGCGGACCCTCAACCACTGTGCCACCAGGGAAGCCCGAAACCAACTTTTAAAAAGTTTCTAAACTGTAGGTTTTCCAAAGGCCCTTATGAAGCTCATGCACACCTAATTCTTTAGGAGGATCTCAGAGCATGCAGCATTTCTCAAAGTTATTTGATCATAGAATATACCCCTTTAAATTTCTCTCTTCCAGGGAGGGGAGGGGGAGCAGAGCACACCCAAGCAGCATATGTTCCACTGACCACACTTTGGGAAGCATTGGACTGGACGAGAACTTCTTCAGTTGCATTTCAGACCACAAGACTCTCATGCTTCCTCAATTCTTTGATGCAGTCAGCACAGGTTTAATTCTGAGTCCCAAATGCTGAGATTAGCACTGGGAAACAGATGAATGATCGGGACTCGAGGAGCTTACACTGTGAGGGGGGAGGGAGCCAGATGGTGTTGATGAGCACTGTACCCCCACAGCAGTTGCACGAGCTCTGGGAACAAAAGGAAAAGCACACTCGGCTGGGCAAGGAGTGGGTGAAGAAGAGCATGAGGAATTCAGACACTTCCTGTAGGAGTAACACCTGAACAGTCTAAGTGCTTGGGTAGCAACCTGACCCACATATTCTAGGCTGAGGGAACAGCATGCCCAAAACTTAACAGGAAGAGAGGGCTTGTGAGGCTGGAGCACTGGTGCTGTGGGATGGTGAGCAAGGTGGCTGGAGGGGTGTAAGCAAGGTCCACGTGGTAATGGTCTGAACTGCGATGTGGCACCTCAGCATAGTCACCGGGTATTTTATAAGGTGGATCACTCCCATAGGGACTCACTTCATCCCATTCACGTTGACCTTTACATGGTTTAGCCCCAGAAGTTAAATTCTCTATGATGGGTCAGCAGGCTCCAAAGAGCTGCGTACCGAAGATACCTTCCCTTCTCCTCCTGCTTTTTCCCCAGCCTCCAGGGGATGGGCAGGCAGGGATGATTGTCATGGTCTCTGTGTTCCCTGCTGCATAGAACTAGCTGGAAATGAAGATTCCTCTACATGAAGTAGTGGAATGGTGGGATTGGTGCCCATGGGTGTGATAGACCAGAACACAGGGCATACCCACCCCCTTCCCAGCATGTCCTTTGGGCTGTGCTATGTTGTAGCCAGACATCACGTGACAGCACCTGTGTGTGAGAGGACAGCACTATGGCTCATGCCTAGATACTAGCCAGATGTTGACTTGAGCCTGCTCTTTGTCTCCTCACTGACTGGCAGAAGACAAGGGGAAAAGGACAATGAGAAAAAGTTTATAGAACCTGTGGGTTCCCTTTACAGCCTTGACCTCAAAGAGTATCTGATGAGTATGTTTTCACACGTTTTTTTGTTTGTTTGTTTTCCAACTAGACTTGGGAATTCTGTTTCACAGCACATTTTGCTCATTTTTATTTTTCAAGCCAGATTTAGCAATTACATTTCACAGTACATCAGAGATGTAAGCAGCTCTATTGAACTGCTCACAATTAGCCAGCTCTCTCAGGTTCAAATAATGCAGCTCTCCTTAGAATTCTGTTAGTCCCAGTGGATAGGAAGGGGAGTCTTTTTCTTATTCCTGCATTGTTACTTGAATAAAAATGACACATCCCAAGGTTTGATTCTGGCATCAGTTTGAAAGCTGACCTAACAACAACTTTTGTGAAATACTTGATAGGTTTTACCTTTCTAGAGTCAACTGACCAAATGGGGTTCCTGAAAGCTTGAAATCGACATCTCTTTCTTTCGTATTGTCCATTCAGCACTTTAGGAATAGAAAAAGGAAGGGAAGTACCAGGAGAGACAAGATGAAGTCCCTCACTTTAAATACCCGACACAGCTTTATTACTTCCCATGGTTGTCTCCATAATAACCCTCAGAGACCAGAAGCTTTTAGGGATTCACATTGTATCATACATCATCCCAAAGGCCATTTTGGTCTCCCAGATGATTGCAGAAAAATGAGTGTATTGATCACTCTCTTCCCTATTTTCAAATCCGTGCAGATGAAAACGAGAAAATGCATTTTTCTAGTTAGGAGTAGATTTATGGTGATATCTCTCTTCCACCAAAGGAAGGGTAATAGTACAAAGACCAGGGATCACGTGGTTAGAGATGGTTATATGACTCCTCAATGGCTCTCAGAGGGTTTATGGTGGCCAGCTTCCCAGACTGTTGCATATCTCAGTCCACATCTGGTGGTAAGACGTTTATTGAGAGTCTGGATTTCGTATTTATAAAGCTTCCATTACCTGTTTTTAACTAGGTGTTAACTTGATAAAGAACTTCAGTGATAGTTAGGATTGTCTTTTTCTCACTTTTATGAACTGCTAAAAATGTTTGCAAGAGTCAAAACATGGAAGATGTGTTCTTTCCTTCCTTTCTTTCCTCTTTAAATTATGGGGCCATATTTTTGGGATAGCGTCTTTTGTATTTTTTTTTCAATTGTAATGAAATATTTTAACATTTTAAAATCTGTTAGCAGAAAGAGCAAAGGGCTAGCAATGACAAAACAGACCAACACTTCCTTGCTGTACAAATTAAATCCAAGTTCCAGCTCTGTCTGACACAATTTCTTTTTAAAACATACAATTTAAGCTCTTTGACACTGGTTCTTTATTTGAAAAGTGAGGATAATAAGTGCTGTACCTGCCTCACACAATTGAGGATCCAGTGGGATGATTTATGTGAATGCCTCTTGTAAAATGTTGGTTATATCATGGTCTCAACAACCCAGCCGAGTATTAGCTATGAATTACTCCCTTTAGGTTCATTCCTGCAATAGGATAGTCACATCCTAATTCTGTCTGATCACATATGTTCCCCTATTGGTCAATATGTCTAACAAATTGCTTGTCTCTCCACTATCTCCATTCATATATTCAATTCTTGTCTGAAGGCTGTGAAATACAAGTTACTCAGTTTTACCGCTAGAGGGAGCAAAGCCTTTTCGTTTCCTTTTTCTCAAGTCGAGAGTTAATTCTGTTGAGTCAGACAGTACTCTCATATTATGGCACCTACTGAACCAATAAGTAAGTAAGTAGAATCATAAGTAAGTTGATGGTCTGTTGTCTGTGTCTCTTCACAAAATATCTAAGAAAATAATCTCTTAACTAATTACAACTGAAAGAAAATTTGATATCTGTATGTGGGTGTATATATACACATAGAACTATGTAGAAGTAATGACACCCCAATAGCAACAAGCACACCTAGCACCCAGATCTTGGTTTCTAAATACCATTCTCCAATAAAAGAAGGCAAGACTCCTTGCAGAATTGGTTGATTCTGGGGCTAGGGCAGAAGAATACAACATAAGCTTAAATATTTCGATACCATACAGGGCGAACACAGTTCAGAAAATTATGACTGCATGTCTAAACACTTGAGTCAACTTGAAGGAACTCCTAATAGCCAAAACTGGGCCCATCTGAACAAAATACATAATGTAATCATGGATCCAAGTGATATAAACAATTGAATGGATAAGGGATAAGAAACTTCTCTTATTACAGTATAATTCAAATAATAAAAGAAGGAATAATGGAAATACAACATCACCCTTAGGAGAACACCACAGTAGTTATTACTGGCAAGAACCATCAATAATTGCTCAAATCAGTGGGTGAAAGCTTGATAAGAAACAGGATATGTCTCAAAGTAACACCCTATATGACACTAATCATAAAGGGAAAGGCTGTAGGTTTATAATGGAGAAACCTGGATACCACCTTTACCAAGTGATCAAAGTTAATCTTACCCGTTACAGGACGTGTCAGTTTTCTTTACCTCCTGGTATGATGCACTGAGAAGAACCCAATATCACTTCTGTGCTATCTTTGCCAATATACATAATCTCAGCCTAAATCCTGAGGAATCATAAGACTAATCCAGCTTGAAGGACATTGTAAGAAATGACTAGCTAGTAGTCATCAAACTGACATGAAAGACTGAAAAAACTGTTAGACATTGGAGGAGATGAAGACGTGACAACAAACTGCAATGTCAGATCCTGGATTAGACCAGAAAGGAAAAGACATCAGTGGGAAAACTGAAATACAAATGAGGTCTCAGGATTACTTAATAGTTTTGTATTAAACAGTAACTAGTAACTGTTAGTAACTAGTAGTAATTTCTATGTTTTCATCATTGTATTGTGGTTATATAACATGTCAATATTAGAGAAAGCTGAGTGAAGCGTATAAGTGAACTCTTATTTCAAAACAAAAAGGTTAAAAACCAAATTGAAATTAAGAACCAGGAAATATTTAAATAGTACTTTTCATATGCTCAGCACTAAGTGCTTTACACATATTATCTCAATATAACCCTTGTCATAACTGTGTGAGAAAGGTGCTATATTATCTTTTCTTTAGATGAGGAAATTGAGGCCAAAAACAGTTTAAGTCAATTGCCCAAAGTCACATACCTCTATCATAAACAATAGTAACAACTATGTACTGAGCACCTATTATGCAATTTTGTGTATACAATATTCCATTTTTAATGGTAAAGATAAAATTGAGTCTCAGAGACTTAACGACGTGTCAAGAACATACAGCTAGTAAGTAGCAGAGCCAAGATTTAAATGCAGGTCTGTGCTCATTAATGCAACAGATATTTACTAAGCACTGCTGTGTGCCAGGTACTGTGTTGGGTGGTGGAAATGCAGAGACCAAGGCAGACGAAGGACCTGTCCTCAGGGAACCCCCAAGCCTCTGTGCTTCCCACAATTTTAATAATGCAACTATCATCTTACAGCTCAGATATGACCCACAACTTCTTAGTACTTAGCCTCCACCCATCCACACACGCTTTCACTGACCTGGCTTTCTAATATTAGGGTTATCCACACGGAACAGCAGACCCACCGTTTATTCCATAAAATACAGCTTGACAGCAGCCATGCAGCACTTCTAAGTGAGGACGCCTGCTTGGAGGACCACGAATGGAAGCTGTTCTAGCTGGATCAAAGCCCTTTACTCCTATTTCAAATAACTGGCTTTGTCACGAGGTGCCTAGCTCATCCCCAGTCCCACTGCCTCCCATGGACTATGTACACGTAAAGATTCAAGATGGCTTTCCTGAGCCTTGAGGCTTGCTTGGTATTGGCAAATCAGAAAGTGAGAGGAACAAAATCTGGCCATCTGGTGAGAGTCTATTTCTAACCGTTCTTTCTGCCTTCTCCCCATCTATGATAAAAATTCCTTCCTGAACACTGAGTTCTGTGAGCAACAAAAGCCACCAGCCTATTTAGGCTTTTCTGAGATTGCTTTTTATAAAACCTCTGGACATGAGTGGATGCAACTCTTGGAACAGTCGTTGATATATAATTTTACCCTACAACAGAGATCACACAATCTATAGGTGTTACTTAGCAATGAAGCATTAGGCACAGGAATATCCAGTCAGAAGTGGGGAAGCCCAGTCCATGAATTACAGATCCCTTTATCTTTCCCTTCTTTAGCCCCTCTAGATTCTGTAAGTTTCCACATGTTGCCATCCAAGTGCAGCTCTGGATAGTAGAGTCACCTCTGAAGAT
The DNA here is from genome assembly GCF_000442215.2 of Lipotes vexillifer. NCBI lineage: Eukaryota > Metazoa > Chordata > Mammalia > Artiodactyla > Lipotidae > Lipotes > Lipotes vexillifer. The sequence goes on from NW_006786541.1 coordinate 5,015,433, forward strand.
CACAGGCTTTAGCAAGCCTTGTGTTGTGTGAGGACCCATTCTTTGGCCCAGCCTCCGAAGGTACACTACACTGTAGCATTAATGTTTCTCCTTTAAACTTCTTTTTTTCAAGTTCTAATAGCCAGGTCATTCTCTTGGATCCCTGCGTCCAAGCCCTACACTGCACTCAGCAACCTGATTGCCTGCCTTGAGCACCTACCTAGGACTTCCAGGGCTAAAAGTTTTATCTGCCTCTTCCTCCTTGGGTCTTGCTCTTTGACCCTTGGCTCCTTGCTGCCTGACAGTATGTTCTGTCTGTCCTTTGCCCTGCTGCCTATTGTTAGACATAGTTGATACAGGTGCTCCATCTGCCTGGCTCTGCAACTTGCTGGGGACTACCCAAGTCAGTTATCCTGATATTGGCCATCTCCTATCGCCAATAGATACTTACTCATAGATTTCAAGCTTAAATGACTGAGAATAATGATGGTGTTATGAACAGTAAAGTCAGGAGAAAAAAAGGCGAGGATATGTGTTGGAAATGGTACAACTGTTAAAAGCAAAACAGGGCAATGAGGAATGGAGTTTTAAGTGTGAAGCTTTTTATTGAAGCTGTGAGAATTAAATGAATCCAAGAGACCGTAGTTCAAACCAAGTATTAAGTCGTTCCACAGACAACATGTAAATCATGGCCTGTAGAGACCAATCTAGGCTTGATGATCAGGTTTGCCCCTCAGCTGGTTTGCATCAGTACAAATTACTGGGTACCCATTCTGACGGGGTGGGCATCTGTACTGGCTGCTCTGTGCCCTTGCCACAGTGATTAAGTAGTTGAGGTAATACCCCTGGGTTTATCAAATAGAATGTAGTGGTAGTATTATACCAAAGAGTTACTGAATTAACACTGAAGCCATCTTTCAAAATCTGCTAATAGTTGATTGATGTTCTATGGCCCACAAACACTCCCAGAAAGTAAGAGTGAGAAGTAGAATTACCAGTTGTATAGAACAGCATGTCTCTACGTTAAAAGTAGAATGGGGCTTCCCTGGTGGTGCAGTGGTTGAGAGCCCGCCTGCCGATGCAGGGGACGCGGGTTCGTGCCCCGGTCCGGGAGGATCCCACGTGCCGTGGAGCGGCTGGGCCCGTGGGCCATGGCCGCTGAGCCTGCGCGTCCAGAGCCTGTGCACCGCAACGGGAGAGGCCACAACGGTGAGAGGCCCGTGTACCACCAAAAAAAAAAAAAAAAAAAAAAAAAAAAGTAGAATGACTGGCTGGGCCCTGAACTTCCTACAAGTGAGATGGCCTTAAAATATACTCTTAAATCATGTGTAAATCTTGAATGCTTCATCTAATGTTATTTTGACTGGGATACCAGAAATGGGTACTTTTAAAATAAAATTAGAAATTCCCATTTGATGAAAACTGTTTAGAAATATGACTCTTCAATTAACCTGACACTTCTGAAGGCCAAGATGGCTGTGAACATGTTGTTATTGGGCCAGAATATTACTTGAGTTCAGTCTCACAAAAACCTGTTGGTTTTTTTTTTTTTCCTATTTTTTAAAGTTTGTAAGAAAGAACTTCTTAAAAACTTTAAAAAGGAAAAAAAAAACCCAGCCTTTTTGATTTCCAGATATCTAGCTAGAAAGAAGATTGTAGTTTCCTCCTCTTATAAAACAAATGTTGGATTAGGTCCAAATTTCCTAGTCTAATTTCTTTTTTTAATTAGCAATGGTTGAATATCACCAAATGCCATTTCACCATGTATTGAGAGCATCAGTTGTTGCTGCTTTAAAACTATCAATGGAATGGTCATTTAGGATCAGCCTTGCTAATTTTGGAGAGTTCTTACATTTCCAGGATAAAACCTACTCAGTTATGATGTATTTTTCTTAACATTCAATTAGGTTGTATTTGCCAGAAACTTAATTTTTGAAAATGATTTATATGTTACATTGTTTATGGGTCTATTTTGATACTATAGTAGGGGCGCAGTATGAGTTGGAAGTGCTGCCGAACACAAGCTTTTGTGCCTGATGCGCAGTGAGGCCAAATAAACCTAAACGTTGTAGTTTGGAGCAGAGAAAGGCTTATTACAAGGCCAAGCAAGAACAGGTAGCTCATGCTCAAAAGACCTGAACTCCCAGATGGTTCTTGGAAGAGTTGTTTTCTGTTTATTTTTTTTAAAGACAAAATTTGGGGTGAAGCCTGCAGGGTGTGGGACTTCTGACTGGATGGTACTCCAGGAATCCTGCACTCAACCTGAAGTTACCATCCTCCACCTGCATAGGGGCCTTAGTTCCTGTAGAAGCACTCAAAGATACTGTTTATAATCCTTGAGGAGGAACTAGGACTATGCTTTATCAGTGTACTATTATTTCTTGACTGCTTTTCCTTTGTTTCTGCATTCCCTCACTTCCCGAATTGGTAAAATCTGCCCTTTGGAACTCAGGAAAGGTCTAAGAGGCAGAAGCCTTTCTCTACAAATAAGAAACAAGGGACACAGAAAGAAAAGGGGGACACAGAAAGAAAAGGGGGACACAGAAAGAAAAGGGGGACGCAGAAAGGCTCTTGGGACCCCAGGGGGGCCCCACAGAGTTCTGTTCAGTTTCAGAAGCTGTATTTGTGTGTGTGTGTGTGTGTGTGTGTGTGTGTGGTGTGTGAATGCCGTGGAACAGTTAAATGACCTGACAAGTAAACACTCTTTAAAGGCTTCACAGAAATCACTCTTAAGGCTAAGTCTGAACACTGAGGGTAATATATTTAACACTACTTTGATACCTTCTCAAACCAGTTTCAGTAATTTTTCTCGTGGATGATCACTTTTTCCAGACCTCAAATATTTGAATAGAAATTATACAGGATATCACATCTTTTAAAACAATCCCCTTCACCTCCCCACTAGCACTTAGGAGTCTTTGTTACCATTTCTGCTCTTCAGCGCTTTGCAGGGTGTATTTTCTGACTTACTCAAAAGACCCAGCCTTGTTTACGTTTACTGCAATCTTCACTCTAATTTCCGTTTGGTATCTTATTTAACCCAATAATTATCTAGAGTTTTAAAATTCAAGTGTTATTTTTTTCGCTTTATTTTCTAAATTTCTAGTTTCGCTGCACTGTCATCAATATGACCACATGCTGTGTATGTTTGGGGGGGGTGTACTCCTGATCTTGAGATTTTTTAATTTCTTTTTTCATAGTTTTACTCTTTCTTTCCTCATTTAACTTCTTGATTTTTCTTTAAAAACTTTATCTACTTAAGGTGTTGAAGGTTTTCTCTTGAATCCTTGGCGTTCTGACATCATCTCAGAATTTTTGTACTCTGTTCCAGGAGACATTCTTGACCTTATCTTTCAAATTAGTCTTTCTTCAGCCACATCCACATTAGGCTTTTAACTTAATTTACTTGGGGTAGCTTTTTTTTTTTTTAGTTTCTGAGTAATTTTATGGTTCCTCTCTGTTATTTATGGCTATGATGCATTTGCACATATCCTGAAGATAATTAAGTTCTGTTCCCTTTGATCTATCCTGTTCTTGTCTTACTGCTACTTGAGGCTTGTCTTACTGCTACTTGAGGCTCCCTCCTCCAGAAACACAAATTCCAGTTCAAAAATATGGAGCATTTCCTTAAGTTTGGGGAAACAGAAGGGAGTTATGTTGCAAACTGAATAGGGGAGTTTTCTAAAAATCCTTAAGAATATTTTACCCCTAGTGGATACCTATTCTATGCTCCATACACACACAGAATACACAGACACACACTTTTCCAGTCATCCTGGGCTTGGCTTTACTGCTTGTCTTTATCCTCTGTTTAGAGGGTCCGCACTAAGAACCATACCTTCTCTCCAAGCTGAGCTCATACATGAATATACTTGCTTAAAGAACTGTTTTCTCTACTTAGCCCAGCCAACCCCTTTGAACAGTAGGGGAGGGGGTTTGTTAGAGTGAAGACAGAGCATGAAGACTTTGTTACTGGCAGCCCTCTATCTCCTTAATTATACCACCCCTGGTACTGATCTGTGGAACTCTTCTTTCTGTGTTTGTGTTTGTGCAGGCTTGGAAAAAGCCACCTTTACATGTATAGGAGCTTTCTCCTGTAACTGTTTTAGGATACTGACTTTCTTTTCTCCACTGCCATTAACATTATTCCACCTTCACTATTGTCTAGAAATCCAGTGTCTGGTGATACTCATTTCCATCTTCCAGCACTATTTATACTTTCTTTCTTTTCTTTTCTTGTTTTTTGTTTTGTTTTGTTTTGTTACTGAACCCAGATTTGGCTGCTTGCCGCTTGAAAGCCAATACTAGAGACAAGTGTTTGTTGGAAAGGAAAGGTTGCTTTGTACAGGAGGCTAGCAACCTGGGGAGAAGGTGAACTCATGTCCAAGAACCAACTCCAAAGATTGGGCTCAACCATGAAAGTTTTTAAAGGAAGAATCATTTGGGGAGGGGGGTCAGAGTCTTTATCTTCCACTGTGTGCAGACTTTCTTCTGATTGGTTGGTGGTGAGGTAACAGGGTGGTGTTCCAGGAATCCTGCGCTCAGCCTGAAGTTACCATCTTCAACCTGGATGGGAGCTTTAGTTCCTTCGGAAGAACTCAAAGATTGTTATGTATATCGCTTGAGGAGGAACCAGGACTTGCCCCTTGCTACACTATTGTTTCTTGACAACCCCTCCTTTGTTTCTGCACTCCCTGCATTCCCTCCCTTCCCTGATATTCAGCTGTTTGAATGTGCTCTTTGGAACTCTGGGAAGGTCAGGCCTATTTCCTACAAATGAGAAACAGGACATGAAATGAAGCCTGTTTCCTACAAATAAGAAATGGGACACAGAAAGGATTTGTACCTGGGAGGGCCCCACAAGGTCCTGCTCAGCTTCGATCCCCCTTTTCTTTGATACTCCTCAATCCTGAGGGGACAGAGACAGGACAAGAAAGGGAATAAAGTTTTGGATATAGAGGTTAATCATAAGCTCAGCAGGGGGACTCAGTTTTACCTAGAGAGTTCAAGTCTCTTGCACATTCAGAACTGATGTCAAGAAAAGAGATTTCCTTTCATCATTTAACATTATTTGACTCATTTCCTTAGGGTTCTGCACCCAACTCCAGTGTGTGGAGAGAAGGTTTTCTCCCATCACCAACAATTTTGACACTGATGGATGTCCTACAATTTAACTCGATTCTGACACTATTTCCCTGGAAATAGCATCAGATTCCACAGGTTGTTTCACTCCTAGAAGACTGTATACACGCCATCCCTCCACCCCCCCACCCCCACCAACACACACTTCAGACATGCCGCCTGCAAGCCCAGATTATCACCCAAAGCTTGTGGTTTGAATTACCATGCCATCATTTGCCAAAACCTTGGTTATTTTACATGAACCTTGACAAAGAAAGGCTAGGAAATGGAAAAGACTAGAGACATTTGGCCTGAAAATAGAATAGAAAAGGTGGACAACTAAATTCATTGGTGTGGCATCTTCCAAAATGAAGTCTATGCATTGTTTCAACCATATACTTTGTTGAAATCCAATCAAACTTGTAATTATTAAGGGAAATGCAATTCTAGGCACACAGGATGGGTCATGGCAACTTCAATAGGACCAAATTAAGCTCCCTACATGACATAAGAAAGAATGTTGTCATAATTGGAATAGAACAAATGTAGGCTCCATTTCATTTGTACACATGCAGAACTGGGCAACTGTTATTCCAGAAATAAGGGCACAAGATAATGACCCCAAATGAAATGGAAGATCTAGCACTCGAAGAAAATTCTACTCTGGAGGAAACAATGGGATGATGACGGTTGTACACATGTGAAGTAGTCCAGGCATGGTTCCTTTGTTTCCTTCCAGCTGGGGAGGGATTGAGTATAGGAAGCCTTAATGCAGAAATTTAGTTTCTCTGCCCAAACATGAAGGCAACTTGTTCCCAATGTTTCCAACACAAGTTTTCAAAGAATGCAGGTGTTTTTATATCATTATTTATCTTTAGTATTTTGAATTGCCCAAATGTGGGGAATAGGAGGGATAGAAACGTGACACAGGGAGTAAGAATCCATAGCTACACCAATCCCACTTCACTTCAGAAAGCATCCAAAAGTGCATAGTGACTGGTATTCTAACAACCAGTGACTTAAAATCCATCTTGCTTTCTGTGATGGCAGTCCATTCAATCACAATTTATTGAACACCTGCTGTGTACTAAGCACTGTGCTGACTTGGAGGGCTACACTGATCAAGACAGGCCAGGGATCTGCCCTCGGCTTCTATGAACAAATGCAACTTTTAAAAAAATCAGCATTCATTGCTTTAGAGTAGACACAGGCAAGAGAGACTCTAGGCCAGTCCCTGTTACTTTAGGTAACAGGCTCTGGCTCTGGCTCCATTCCAGTCTCACCCCTGCACACAGGGCAAGGAGACGACAAGCCCCATCTAGGCATCATTCTAGGTACCTGGCACCCAGAATGGCCTGCTCAAATGGTGAAATCCTAGGCTCAGAGTGGCCACAGGACAGCTATCTGCTGAGGTGTCTGGACAAAATCTGAATGTGTGGGTTGGAATATGTGCATCCATGTCTTTCTGTGGTAGAAGCAGCCCACCTCTCCCGGTACTACCTTGTTCTAGCAAAGAACCCCAGCAACCTGAGAACTGTAAATTCCAGCCTGGCCTTCCACACTGTTACAGGGTTAGATGTGTCCAGGTAGGAGGATAGAACATATTTTAACAGTTTGTTGGTTTGATTGATAACTTTTTTTTTTTTTTTTGTGCGGTATGCGGGCCTTTCACCGCTGTGGCCTCTCCCGTTGCGGAGCACAGGCTCCGGACTCGCAGGCCCAGCGGCCGTGGCCCACGGGCCCAGCCGCTCCGCGGCATGCAGGATCCTCCCGGACCTGGGCACGAACCCGCGTCCCCTGCATCGGCAGGCGGACTCCCAACCACTGCGCCACCAGGGAAGCCCCTTGATTGATAACTTTTAAATATTTAGACACCTGGTATGTGAGTCCTGCAAACGTGAGGGGTGGGTTAGACCTTCAAAGCAGTGGGAGGTGAGGCTGAGAAGTGACACAACCAACCATTCTTCTCACCCCTGGGGGTTCCCCATGCCCCATCAAAGGTCTGCATGGATTCGATGTACTTCAAAGAATGCTTGTTCTCCACACAGTCTACTCCCCATCCTGGTCACCATTTGCAGAGCATAGCCACAGCATTCAACCACAGACTTCCAGTGTCCCGTAGAGAACTGACTACAGCTGTTGGGCATTTTCCTTGCATTAAGTGGTTAAGTGTGTTAGGTAGAGTTCAGAGGCAACCCCCAGCCAGGACAAGGCATTCCTTCCCCACCCATTGCTAAGTGTTGCATTAAATATTGCTGTACCTTATTAAGCTGGTGTTCTCCTTTTCCATGAGACACAACATTGTACTTAGAACCGTGGCCCTAGGAAGGGACAGTACAGTGGTGTTAGACCTGAGACTAAAATGAGCATACTTTATCCCAGTGGTAGGGGCTTGGGCCCCACGCCTGGAGAGAAATTTTGGCCACTTACTAGCCATGTAACTTTGGACAAATTAGTCCCCTCTGAGTTTCTATTTTCCATTTGAAGATGAGAAACAGGTGACTGAATGGGAAGGCATGTAAAGAAAAATCAGGAGACTGGCTCATGGTAGATGCTCAGAGGTTGTGTAGACTTGCCTTTACTCACTGTCACCCCACCTCTGTGTGTCCTCATGCTTATCTCTATCCCTACCTGGCTGCACCCAGTGCAGTGGGCCCTCCTCCTCGCCCCACTGCACCACCACCCCCCACACACACGCACACATCTATGGGCCAGACAATACTCAGTCACGAGGGCTGCTGGCAATATCAGAGGTTTCAGCTCACCTGTCAGCCAGCATTCTGAACCCGTTTGCTCATCAGCCTTCAATATCTGAGTGAAACCCACTTGAGTAGAAAAGTGCTGCGGTGTTGAGGGCCTGCTATAGCTGGAACAACAAACACAAATGTAGATGAAACTGAACTTTCCCTGAAAGTTTCCACCCCAACAAAGAAGGTAACAGACATGAATGCACTGCATAGCCCAGGGGTGCAGACCACAGACTCTGGCCTCAAGACTGGCTGGGGCTTGACTCTGCCACTTGCTTGGTGTGTGCATATGAGCAACTTAATGTATCTGAACATTAATTTCTGCCTCTGTAAAATGAGACAAAATCAGAGATTTAAATGACCCCTTATAAGCCGTTAGCTCAGTTTCTGGTAGCTAGTGAATACATGAAGCTGGTAGTTTTTTATTATAGTGGTAGTTATATTATTGATAATGATATTGATAAAATTGCACTATCCGTGTGGTAAGAGTAGGAACAAAATGCCTCCTAATTGTGGAGGCTTAATCTGCCTATGGAGGAAAGTAAAGTTAGAAGATGGCCCTTGAGCTGGGCCTGGAAGGACAAGAATGACTTTGCCAGGTGGCAGGGAAGGAGGAAAGGGCATTGCAGACAGAGGAGGTCCAATGCTATGATGATGGAAGGGATTTTCGCATTGGCCCAGTATTCTCTGAGTGTCGTAGATGAGGGTAGAGAGGCAGATTTGGAAGGACCCAAGTGTTGGCAGTGCCATGCTAAGTAGAATAAATTACCCTGTAATTCTATGCTTGCTACTATTTGCTCAAACAGAGGCCAGCAATGATACAGACTGAGGGAAGGCCAAAGTCTCTTATGTTGAACACAAACACTGAGGCAGATTGTGGAAAGCACTTTGTCATAATCAATATTAATGTTGCCTGGTGGCCCACAAGGGACTAACCCCTAAGAAAACAGGCTGTCTTTAGAGCTCAGTTAGGGCTACAGAGAAGCCAAGGAATTCAACAGTTAATCCTGACTTGGAGGACCTACTCGTTTGAGAGACAATACATCTCTCAATTCTTAAAAAAAAAAAAAAAAAAAAAAAAAATTTAAAAGGCCAGCGAATTATCAAGAGATTCAGTATGTATAAGCACAAATGTGTAATGTGCAAGAACTTCTCAAAAAAAAAATTGGAAGAATTTTCCCAAAAAGGTATTTGGCTGGGGAGGGGAGGGGGTTGGATTTTTCTTTTTGTATTTTGCAGCTGCAGCAGAACAACCTTTTTTTAAAACAAAACAAAACACTGTGGCCGGCCAACTTCCTTTCCAAACATTTGGTCCTGAGTAGCTCCTGCAAAGAATAAGTCAAGTGTAATAGACATGTAGGAATGTAGTGATCCATTTGCTTTATTTCTCCAAAATTATTGCTGATTGCAGGTTTGGGGGAGGGGATGCATGGGAGAAATTGGCTGCTTTATTTCACTGGGTCTCGTTGGACCTAGGAATGTATTTCCACGACATTGTACCTGTATCTGCTGAGCAATTCATCCAGGTCCTTCCTTTTGCCCTGAAGGTTTGATGGTTGAAGGAAATACTTGAAGGATATTTCTGCTCTTTCATAACAACAATAATGATACATCATGGGCAGCAGGCCAGGAGATCTTCACTTAGAATGAAAACACAGATTAGCCAGAGGTGGTCCTGGAATCACCATTATTTTTAAACAGGTTTTATGAGTGATTCAGAAATTAACCAGTCATATGCTGATAAAGTAATAAAGTAAGATTTATATGTATTGACATAGAAGGACGTTCAGGATATATGTGAAAAAAGTGTGGGAAAACATATATAGTGTGATCCTGATTTTATGATTCACAAGGGAAACAACAAACTGTATGTTTGCATAGGCAGAAGATACCTGGGATGATATATGGTATATTATATACCAGCCTCTTCACTGTGGTTATGCTTCCAGGGTATGAATAAGAAAGAGGAGCAAGGAAAGAGGGGATCTGTTTTTATACTTTTTACACTAAAATGTATTTCTTGTGTGTAAAAATAAAAGACAAATAGTACTGTAGAGTAAAAAATTGTTTAAAGAGATTTCATGACATTTTCATTCACTTTTGGGAAATTCACTATGAAACATCTCTAAGTATCAAACATGCAACTCATGGTATTATCCTCCAGTACAGATAGTCATTTACTGTGTTTAGTTAAAATGATTGTTCAGGAAACAAGGAGGAAGAGACCTGAGGTATTTCAGACTGTACTTCTCAGCTCCTTCCATGCTTTGCAGGATTTGTTTTTCTGAGGCCATGATCTCCACATCGAGCATTATTTTTGTTTGTTTTGTTTGTTTGTTTGTTTGGGGTTTTTTTGTTTGTTTTTTTGCAGTAGCGGGCCTCTCACTGTTGTGGCCTCTCCCGTTGCACAGGCTCTGGATGCGCAGGCTCAGCGGCCATGGCTCACGGGCCCAGCTGCTCCGCGGCATGTGGGATCTTCCTGGTCCGGGGCACGAACCCGTGTCCCCTGCATCGGTAGGCGGACTCTCAACCACTGCGCCACCCGGGAAGCCCCATAGAGCGTTATTTAGTGGATCTGCTTGCTCACACGGTCAGGTGCTTCAAGCCCACTGGTAACTTGTGTCAAGTGATTATTGCTCTTCCCAGGGCACTAAACAGCTCAGCATCACAGATGGCACTGGGCTGGAGACTTTGCAGTTGGTCTCTATAAATCTAGAACTAGATACCTTTCATGAAGCAGCTCACAGGTCTGGTATGATTCAAATCCATGACATCACCCAGGCCCTCAGAACAGTGAACTAGAAACGTTTTGGTTCTTCGTTTGCATCCTACTCTTGCTAGTTGAAACAAACAAACATGAATTGGGAAGACACAGGAAAAAATTAAATTGAGCTACCGGACTTTGAAATGGATGAAACTGGAGCTGCCCTGGGGATCTAGGACTGTGCCTTCAGGGATAAATTGGCTTAGTTATTTACCCTCCTTGTGTTGTTCCTTCTGAGATAAAGACTCTGAGAGGCCATGCTTAGGGCTCTAAGGGAAAGGTCACTCCTCGAGGAAAATCAAGGTGCTCCCCACAGATGGAAAAGAAAATGGACGTCGGATGTCTACTGTAGGGACACATAAGGTCAGTTAAGGATGCATTCCCCTTTATGGGGAAGAAGGCATTCTTGAAAGACTCATCATCCTGCCAGATGTCAGTTTCCTTCTTACCACCTGGATCCTCAGTTTTTTCGGATAAGGCATCCTTCAGGATTTGATGCAATGGTTAGGGTATCCCCAGGAGTAATGACATTCCTCCCCTTCCATCAACAGATATTTTACACCCGCCTTTCTCCACAGTGCACTATTAACATTTTGGACGGGATACCTCCTTTTTTTTTTTTTTTTTTTTTTACATCTGTATTGGAGTGTAGTTGCTTTACAGAGGTGTGTTAGTTTCTGCTTTATAACAAAGTGAATCAGTTATACATATACGTATGTCCCCATATCTCTTCCCTCTTGCATCTCCCTCCCTCCCACCCTCCCTATCCCACCCATCTAGGTGGTCACAAAGCACCAAGTTGATCTCCCTGTGCTATGCAGCTGCTTCCCACTAGCTATCTACCTTACGTTTGGTAGTGTATATATGTCCATGCCACTCTCACTTTGTCACAGCTTGCCCTTCCCCCTCCCCATATCCTCAAGTCCATTCTCTAGTAGGTCTGTGTCTTTATTCCTGTCTTACCCCTAGGTTCTCCATGACATTTTTGTTTCTTAGATTCCATATATATGTGTTAGCATACGGTATTTGTCTTTCTCTTTCTGACTTACTTCACTCTGTATGACAGACTCTAGGTCCATCCACCTCACTACAAATAACTGAATTTCGTTTCTTTTTATGGCTGAGTAATATTCCATTGTATATACGTGCCACATCTTCTTCATCCATTCATCCGATGATGGACACTGGTTGTTTCCGTCTCCTGGCTATTGTAAGTAGAGCTACAATGAACATTTTGGTATGTGACTCTTTTTGAATTATGGTTTTCTCAGGGTATATGCCCAGTAGTGGGATTGCTGGGTCATATGGTAGTTCTATTTGTAGTTTTTTAAGGAACCTCCATACTGTTCTCCATAGTGGCTGTACCAATTCACATTCCCACCAGCAGTGCAAGAGTGTTCCCTTTTCTCCACACCCTCTCCAGCATTTATTGTTTCTAGATTTTTTGATGATGGCCATTCTGACTGGTGTGAGATGATATCTCATTGTAGTTTTGATTTGCATTTCTCTAATGATTAATGATGTTGAGCATTCTTTCATGTGTTTGTTGGCAGTCTGTATATCTTCTTTGGAGAAATGTCTATTTAGGTCTTCTGCCCATTTTTGGATTGGGTTGTTTATTTTTTTGTTATTGAGCTGCATGAGCTGCCTGTAAATTTTGGAGATTAATCCTTTGTCAGTTGATTCATTTGCAAATATATTCTCCCATTCTGTGGGTTGTCTTTTGGTCTTGTTTCTGGTTTCCTTTGCTGTGCAAAAGCTTTGAAGTTTCATTAGGTCCCATTTGTTTATTTTTGTTTTTATTTCCATTTCTCTAGGAGGTGGGTCAAAAAGGATCTTGCTGTGATTTATGTCATAGAGTGTTCTGCCTATGTTTTCCTCTAAGAGTTTGATAGCTTCTGGCCTTACATTTAGGTCTTTAATCCACTTTGAGCTTATTTTTGTGTATGGTGTTAGGGAGTGATCTAATCTCATACTTTTACATGTACCTGTCCAGTTTTCCCAGCACCATTTATTGAAGAGGCTGTCCTTTCTCCACTGTACATTCCTGCCTCCTTTATCAAAGATAAGGTGACCATATGTGTGTGGGTTTATCTTTGGGCTTTCTATCCTGTTCCATTGATCTATCTTTCTGTTTTTGTGCCAGTACCATACTGTCTTGATTACTGTAGCTTTGTAGTATAGTTTGAAGTCAGGGAGCCTGATTCCTCCAGCTCAGTTTTTCGTTCTCAAGATTGTTTTTGCTGTTCGGGGTCTTTTGTGTTTCCATACAAATTATGAAATTTTTTGTTCTAGTTCTGTGAAAAATGCCATTGGTAGTTTGATAGGGATTGCATTGAATGTGTAGATTGCTTTGGGTAGTAGAGTCATTTTCACAATGTTGATTCTTCCAATCCAAGAACATGGTATTTCTCTCCATCTATTTGTATCATCTTTAATTTCTTTCATCAGTGTCTAATAATTTTCTGCATACAGGTCTTTTGTGTTCTCAGGTAGGTTTATTCCTAGATATTTTATTCTTTTTGTTGCAATGGTAAATGGGAGTGTTTTCTTGATTTCACTTTCAGATTTCTCATCATTAGTGTATAGAAATGCCAGAGATTTCTGTGCATTTAACTTTGTATCCTGCTACTTTACCAAATTCATTGATTAGCTCTAGTGGTTTTCTGGTAGCATCTTTAGGATTCTCTATGTATAGTATCATGTCATCTGCAAACAGTGACATCTTTACTTCTTCTTTTCTGATTTGGATTCCTTTTATTTCCTTTTCTTCTCTGATTGCTGTGGCTAAAACTTCCAAAGCTATGTTGAATAAGAGTGGGGAGAGTGGGCAACCTTGTTTTGTTCATGACCTTAGTGGAAATGCTTTCAGTTTTTCACCATTGAGGACGGTGTTGGCTGTGGCTTTGTCTTACATGGCCTTTATTATGTTGAGGAAAGTTCCCTCTGTGCCTACTTTCTGGAGGGCTTTTATCATAAATGGGTGTTGAATTTTGTCGAAAGCTTTCTCTATATCTATTGAGATGATCATATGGTTTTTCTCCTTCAGTTTGTTAATATAGTGTATCACATTGATTGATTTGTGTATATTGAAGAATCCTTGCATTCCTGGAATAAACCCCACTTGATCATGGTGTATGATCCTTGTAATGTGCTGTTGGATTCTGTTTGCTAGTATTTTGTTGAGGATTTTTGCATCTATGTTCATCAGTGATATTGGCCTGTAGTTTTCTTTCTTTGTAACATCCTTGTCTAGTTTTGGTATCAAGGTGATGGTGGCCTCGTAGAATGAGTTTGGGAGTGTTCCTCCCTCTTCTATATTTTGGAAGAGTTTGAGGATAAGTGTTAGCGCTTCTCTAAATGTTTGATAGAATTTGCCTGTGAAGCCATCTGGTCCTGAGCTTTTGTTTTTTGGTGGAAGATTTTTAATCACAGTTTCAATTTCAGTGCTTGTGATTGGTCTGTTCATATTTTCTATTTCTTCCTGATTCAGTCTTGGCAGTTTGTGCATTTCTAAGAATTTGTCCATTTCTTCCAGGTTGTCCATTTTATTGGCATAGAGTTGCTTGTAGTAATCCCTCATGATTTTTTGTATTTCTGCAGTGTCAGTTGTTACTTCTCCTTTTTCATTTCTGATTCTATTGATTTGAGTCTTCTCCCTTATTTTCTTGATGAGTCTGGCTAATGGTTTATCAATTTTGTTTATCTTCTCAAAGAACCAGCTTTTAGTTTTATTGATCTTTGCTATTGTTTCCTTCATTTCTTTTTCATTTATTTCTGATCTGATTTTTATGATTTCTTTCCTTCTGCTAACTTTCTTGGGGGTTTTTTGTTCTTTCTCTAATTGTTTTAGGTGCAAGGTTAGGTTGTTTATTCGAGATCTTTCCTGTTTCTTAAGGTAGGATTGTATTGCTATAAACTTCCCTCTTACAACTGCTTTTGCTGCATCCCATAGGTTTTGGGTGGTCGTGTCTCCATTGTCATTTTTTTCTAGTTAGTTTTTGATTTCCTCTTTGATTTCTTCAGTGATCACTTCGTTATTAAGTAGTGTATTGTTTAGCCTCCATGTGTTTGTATTTTTTACAGATCTTTTCCTGTAATTGATATCTAGTCTCATAGCTGTTGTGGTCAGAAAAGATACTTAATACAATTTCAGTTTTCTTAAATTTACCAAGGCTTGATTTGTGACCCAAGATATGATCTATCCTGGAGGATGCTCCATGAGCACTTGAGAAAAATGTGTGCTCTGTTGCTTTTGGATGGAATGTCCTATAAATATCAATTAAGTCCATTTTGTTTAATGTAACATTTAAAGCTTGTGTTTCCTTATTTATTTTCATTTTGGATGATCTGTCCATTGGTGAAATTGGGGCATTGAAGTCCCCTACTATGAATGTGTTACTGTCGATTTCCCCTTTTATGGCTGTTAGTATTTGCCTAATGTATTGAGGTGCTCCTATGTTGGGTGCATAAATATTTACAATTGTTATATCTTCCTCTTGGATCGATCCCTTCATCATTATGTAGTGTCCTTCTTTGTCTCTTGTAATAGTCTTTATTTTAAAGTCTGTTTTGTCTGATATGAGAATTGCTACTCCAGCTTTCTTTTGTTTTCCATTTGCATGAAATAACTTTTTCCATCCCCTTACTTTCAGTCAGTTTGTGTCTCTAGGTCTGAAGTGGGTCTCTTGTAGACAGCATATATATGGGTCTTGTTTTTGTATCCATTCAGCCAATCTGTGTCTTTTGGTGGGAGCATTTAGTCCATTTACATTTAAGGTAATTATTGATATGTATGTTCCTATTCCCATTTTCTTAATTGTTTTGTGTTCGTTATTGTAGATCTTTTCCTTCTCTTGTGTTTCTTGCCTAGAGAAGTTCCTTTAGCATTTGTTTTAAAGTTGGTTTGGTGGTACTGAACTCTGTCAGCTTTTGCTTGTCTACTTTTAATTTCTCCATCAAATCTGAATGAGATCCTTCCTGGGTGGAGTAGTCTTGGATGCAGGTTTTTCTCCTTCATCACTTTAAATATGTCCTGCCAGTCCCTTCTGGCTTGCACAGATTCTGCTGAAAGATCAGCTGTTAACCTTATGGGGATTCCCTTGTGTGTTATTTGTTGTTTTTCCCTTGCTGCTTTTAATATGTTTTCTTTGTATTTAATTTTTGACAGTTTGATTAATATGTGTCTTGGCGTATTTCTCCTTGGATTTATCCTGTATGGGACTCTCTGTGCTTCCTGGACTTGATTAACTATTTCCTTTCCCATTTTAGGGAAGTTTTCAACTGTAATCTCTTCAAGTATTTTCTCAGTCCCTTTCTTTTTCTCTTCTTCTTCTGGAACCCCTATAATTCGAATGTTGGTGTGTTTAGTGTTGTCCCAGAGGTCTCTGAGACTGTCCTCAGTTCTTTGCATTCTTTTTTCTTTATTCTGCTCTGCAGTAGTTATTTCCACTTTTTATATTCCAGGTCACTTATCTGTTCTTCTGCCTCTGTTGTTCTGCTATTAATCACATCTAGAGTATTTTTAATTTCATTTATTGTGTTGTTCATTGTTGCTTGTTTCATCTTTAGTTCTTTTAGGTCCTTGTTTAATGTTTCTTGCGTTTTGTCTATTCTATTTCCAAGATTTTGGATCATCTTTACTGTCATTATTCTGAATTCTTTTTCAGGTAGACTGCCTATTTCCTCTTCATTTGTTAGGTCTGGTGGGTTTTTATCTTGCTCCTTCATCTGTCGTGTGTTTCTCTGTCTTCTCATTTTGCTTATCTTACTGTGTTTGGGGTCTCCTTTTTGCAGGCTGCATGTTCGTAGTTCCCGTTGTTTTTGGTGTCTGTCCCCAGTGACTAAAGTTGGTTCAGAGGGTTGTGTAGGCTTCCTTGTGGAGGGCACTAGTGCCTGTGTTCTGATGGGTGAGGCTGGATCTTGTGTTTCTGGTGGGCAGGTCCACGTCTGGTGGTGTGTTTTGGGGTGTCTGTGGACTTATTATGATTTTAGGCAGCCTCTCTGCTAGTGGGTGGGGTTGTGTTCCTGTCTTGCTAGTTGTTTGGCATAGGGTGTCCAGCACTGTAGCTTGCTGGTCGTTGAGTGAAGCTGGGTGTGGTGTTCAGATGGAGATCTCTGGGGGATTTTCGCCATTTGATATTATATGGAGCTGGGAGGTGTCTTGTGGACCAGTGTCCTCATGTTGGCTCTCCCACCTCAGAGGTACAGCACTGACTCCTGGCTGCAGCACCAAGAGCCTTTCATCCACACGGCTCAGAATAAAAGGGAGAAAAAGTAGAAAAAAAGAAAGAACGAAAGAATGAAGGAATGAAAGAAAGAAGGGAGGGAAGGAAGGAAGGAAAGAAAGAAAGAAAGAGAAAGAAAGAAAGAAGAAAAAATAAAATAAAGTAAGATAAAATAATTAAAATAAAAAATAATTATTAATAAAAAAAATTTTTTAAGAAAAAAAAACGGACGGATGGAACACTAGGACAAATGGTGGAAGCAAAGCTATACAGACAAAATGTCACACAGAAGCATACACATACACACTCACAAAAAGCCAAAAAGGGGAAAAAGTAATAAATCTTTCTCTCAAAGTCCACCTCCTCAATTTGGGATGATTCCTTGTCTATTCATGTATTCCACAGATGCAGGGTACATCAAGTTGATTTTGAAGCTTTAATCCGCTGCTCCTGAGGCTGCTGTGGGAGATTTCCCTTTTCTCTTCTTTGTTCTCACAGCTCCTGGGGCTTAGCTTTGGATTTGGCCCCGCCTCTGCGTGTAGGTCGCTGGAGGGTATCTGTTCTTCACTCAGACAGGATGGGGTTAAAGGAGCAGCTGCTTCGGGGACTCTGGCTCACTCAGGCTAGGGGGAGGGAGGGGTATGGAGTGCGGGGCGAACCTGCTGCGGCAGAGGCCGGCATGAACGTTGCACCAGCCTGAGGCACGCCGTGCATTCTCCCGGGGGAATTGGCCCTGGATCCCGGGACTGTGGCAGTGGCGGGCTTCACAGGCTCCCCGGAAGGGGTGTGTGGATAGTGACCTGTGCTCGCACACAGGCTTCTTGGTGGCGGCAGCAGCAGCCTTAGCGTCTCATGCCTGTCTCTGGGGTCCACGGTTTTAGCCGCGGCTCGCACCCGTCTCTGGAGCTCCTCCAAGCAGCGCTCTCAATCCCCCCTCCTAGCGCACCAGGAAACAAAGAGGGAAGAGAATGTCTCTTGCCTCTTCGGCAGGTCCAGACTTTTCCGCGGACTCCCTCCCGTCTAGCCGTGGTGCACTAACCCCTTCAGGTTGTGTTCACTCCGCCAACCCCAGTCCTCTCCCTGCGGTCTGACCGACCGAAGCCCGAGCCTCAGCTCCCAGCCCCGCCCGCACCGGCGGGTGAGCAGACAAGCTTCTGGGGCTGGTGAGTGCTGGTCGGCACCGATCCTCTGTGCGGGAATCTCTTTGCTTTGCCCTCCGCACCCCTGTTGTTGTGCTGTCCGCCGTGGCTCTGAAGCTTTCCCCCTCCGCCACCCGCAGTCTCCACCTGCTAAGGGTCTTCCTAGTGTGTGGAAACCTTTCCTCCTTCACAGCACCCTCCCATTGGTACTGGTCCCGTCCCTATTCTTTTGTGTCTGTTTATTCGTTTTTCTTTTGCCCTACCCAGGTACGTGGGGAGTTTCTTGCCTTTTGGGAGGTCTGAGGTCTTCTGCCAGCATTCAGTAGGTGTTCTGTAGGAGTTGTTCCAGGTGTAGATGTATTTCTGGTGTATCTGTGGGGAGGAAGGTGGGCTCCACGTCTTACTCTTTTGCCATCTTCCCCTCCGATACTTACATTTTAGCCTGGCACTGTACAATATAAAGTCGAACTATAAAATTCATGCTAATTTAAAATTTTAATTTCCTTTACTTAGAACACTAAATAGCAAATAAAAGACACTGTGCCAAGTTGAAGCTGTGGAAGAAACGAAGAGGTTTTATATTTTGAGTATCTTAAATGGCACCTTCCTGCTTTTTCAATAAGAGGCCCACATTTTCATTTTGCACTGGACCCGGGAAAAAATTATGTAGCCAACCTTAGTCTTTACTCAAGCTTTATTCTTCTCTAGAACCCCCTTCCCTTTTCCCTTTCCTCTCTGCAGAAGGGACTGCTCAGTCTCCACCTGTCAAAATCCTACCCTGATTCTTCAACATTCCACTCAATGCCTCATCTATGGAGCTGTCCCTGATCTTCCCGGAAATGATTGTTTCCACAGCATTGCACAACTGTGAGTTACTTAGCAGAGTAATTTGTGTGTGTGTGTGTGTATGTATGATATATATAATGTATATATTCCCCTAATAGGTGTCAGTTAAGCTTTCTCAACGGCAAGGATGGTTATGTTCTTCTTTGCTTCCCTATGGCTCTTTGCACATCTTGTCGTAAATCAGTCCTCAATAAGTGTTTGCAAGGGGAATGACATGGTCAAAGCTGCTTTTGCTGTCCACAGATCATATGCATAGAGGAAGAGTGGTTCAAGAAGTTTTTGTCTCAATTTACTGTAGCCCCAGAATTAGTGGGCATCTCTCTCACTACTCTCAGGTTGCTTCAGTAAGATCTAAATCTGGTTTTGTTTTTCAGTTCTAGGGGAAACTTCTGTCAGGTAACTCCATGATGTGAAGGTTCTATTTCCACAAAAATTCAAGGTGGTCTACTGCTATGTACTGAGCTGTGTCCCCCGTCCCCAAATTCATATTGAAACACTATCCCCGTCCTATGCATTTAGAGTAAGGAAGTAATTAAGATAAATGACGACGTAAAGGTGGAGTCTTGACCCAGTAGGATTGGTGTCCTTGTAAGAGGAGACACCAGAGAGCCCTCTCTCTCTCTCTCTCCCCTCCCCCTTGTGAAAGACAGCAAGAGGGTGGCCATATGTGAGCCAGGAAGAGCTCTCACCAGGAACGAAATCGGCTGGCACCTTGGTCTTGGACTTTCCAGCCTGCACAACTGTGAGAAAATAAATTTCTGTTTAAGCCACCCAGTCTATGGTATTTCGTTGTGGCAGCCCAAGCAGACTAATACTTCTGCCACTCTTCTCACTGCTGATTGGCGTGGAAGAAGCTTTATCCCAGGTAAAAACAGCTATGGCAGGAAATTTTTTCAGGATATGTGGGAGGAGAGGGAACTTCATTTTGCTATTGCGTAGATAATTGCAGTACTAAATTAGAAATAGCCGTAGCTAGAGTGATGTTGCCCAAAGTGTAAGTCATAGGCCACCTACAAAAACACACTAAAGCAGAGTTTCTGGAACTAAAGCCCTCAAATGTGCACTTTGAACAAACACTGAAATGTGAAAAGCTGAGTCAAAGCCATACAAAGAAATGCAGCTGAAGACTCTGGGTAGAAAGGCTGAGGTCTTGACTGCCTTCTAATTAAGACACTTTAATACTAGGGGCAATTGAAATGAAAAACTTAGCAGGGTTCAGATGAGCAAATCATGAGGAAATTATCCCTAAAGAAAGAAGAATAGAACCAGAATGAGGAAAAACACCCTCCCAGTCACTTCTTTTTTTTGTTTGTTTGGCCGTGCCCCGAGGCATGAGGGATCTTAGTTCCCTGACCAGGGATTGAACCCTCACCCCTGCAGTAGAAGCACAGATTCTTAACCACTGGACCACCAGGGAAGTCCCCCAGTCACTTCTTGATAAGGTCTCTAATAATCTAACATGAAGGAGCCAAGATGACATCAGAATCATACTGTAGTCAGGGCTGTGTATGCTGGTCAGTATGAAGCTTAAGTGACCAAGTCAGTTGTACATAATACAAGCAACAGTATGACTTCATATATTCTCATTTTATCTTTTAACTTACTAAGTCCAGACATAAAAGATCCACTAAGAAAGTTTTAGGGTTTTTTGTTGTTTGTTGTGCTATGCACTGGGTAGCCTTAGCTTTCCACTGTGATCTTAACTCTGGACCCTGTGATGAACAGGTCAAATGCATTTTGCCTTATTCCTTCCGGTGTGTACTACAGGGAACTCTGCAATGCACCTCACTCCTGATCCAGTCCAGGCACCATGCTAGGACTGGACAAACAAAGGCAAATTTAGATACAGTCCCTGCCCAGGGGTAGGAGGAGAAGGAAAGAAAGGAAAGAAGGGGAACTGGCACACCTAGGGACAAGGATATCCCACTTGATGCCCAGTGTAAGATATACAGGCTACAGTGACCCTCAAACATGGAGCACTCATATCCATCTGTCACTGTTCAATTAAAACACACAAGAGCTGAGAAGCAACCACATACAAGGCAAGGGCCTGGGGAAAGAGATGCATTTGGGTACTACCCCTCATCTCTGCAGTCTAGCTCAGAGAAAACCAAGCAATTTAAAAACCTCTGGGAGAGCAACTCCTAAACTAGACATAGTAGCAATCCCACCATATACAATTACCCAAATTTGAATATCCTCATAGATTTTGGGGGGAAGACAACAAAAATTTCACTGTTGGAAATTGCAAAATCTTCATCTAATTTAAACTGAATTATGTTTATATGCCCTGTGATTTAATTAAACCTATTTGGAAAGTATGAACTTAAATGGAACAGGAATTTCCTAAACCACTGTTTTATCCAATAGATGGTTTGTCTGAAGGTGGAGTGCGAAAGGAGATAAACCTAATAGTTTTTAGTTTTTTGGTTGAATTGGGTGACCTGTATTGTGTTTAAGAGGTGTGTCTCTTCTTTTTTACCTTCGGAAGCTTTTAAGATAACAGACACTTCTAACTTTTAATCTGAATCTAACTTCTGTCCCTAAGACTCCGCCTTCCTTTGTCAAGTTTATTTGAGCACAGCGTTCAGCATTTAAGGTATACCTATAGTCAATTCTTTTTAAATGGGCAGTAGTAACATTATAGTTTTCTAAGCTTGGGCTTCTATGTCTTTAGTAACTTTTTTAACCATAGCATTACATAAACAATATATTTCAATTCTACATTGCTTTTATACATATCAGACATTGGGAAAGACTGCCAAATCTAAGGGAGGCAAATTAGCATGGTTAAGGGCATGAGGTGTGAAAAATGGCATGAATTCAAATTTTGACTTTGTCACTATTCTCTGAATGTCCTTACTTTACCTCTTTGTGCCTCACTTTCTGCGTTGGTAAAATATGTATATTAATAACTGCCTCTAGGAGTTCTGTAAATTAAGTCAGAAGATACAAATAAACTATAGGGAAGTAATTTATATAAAGCACAGTAGCCTGTAATATGCTATCCATTATTTGATTAGTATTGTCACCTGTGTTTCCACAATCCTTCCATATTCCTTATAACTCTGAAAGTCTGAGTCTACTGTATTTGCTCATCCTCTTGTGCAGTCACTTTGAAAATATAAGTAATCCTCATGTAGTATCCACTTCCTATGGGGGGTGGGGTAGAGGGAGCAGGCTGGGAAAAAATGAACAACCCCAAGTCTAAGATGTTGATCAGGTCCATGGACTGGAAGTGGAAGCATCATATTTCGTGGGACTATAAGATACACAGCTGTCTGAAAACATGAGCCCTATGGAGAAAAGTAAAAGAATTCACATTGCAGCAAGGAAAGGAGTTCTTAAAATAAGAATCTAAATGAAGCTAGAATATTGCCAAATACAATCGCTGGAGGCATCTGTTGAACACTGCCTAATGGGAAATGGCTTAGTCATTTTTTCCACAATTACTTATGCAATATTTCTATTCTGAATTGATAACTGCCACAAGGGCAATTCACACTAAACAACTGAGTAGCCTGATATTTTTACTTTCCAGGGGTTCCTCACTACTTAGGCCATGAACCTCTTTGGAAGCATGGTGAAGCCCATGAACTCCATCTCAGAATAATGTTCTTAAATATATAAAATAAAATATGTAGCATGACAAAGGAAATCAACAATATTGGAGTAGAGTTACTAAACTATTTTTCCATTCTGGAAAGACAAATTTCTGAGAGTATTGCATGGGTAGCCTTCATGCAATGAAAAAAAAATAAATCTAGCGGCAGACCTAGAAACTGTAATCCTCAAGAATTAATGAGCATAAATGAAATTTAGAAATATTTGTAACAACCAGAACATGGTATGAAAATAGCTATGATTTCAATTAGTGATAAACTCACAGGTACTGCTTCTGCTTCTGTGGCTGTTTACCCATATTAATAATGAAAGGAAATGGTAGCTTCCATGAAAAAGTTAAGGAAAATAAGGATTTTTTTTTTTCTCTCATGTGAGGCCACAGACCCCAGGTCAAGAAGATTTGATTTGGACAAGCTGAATCACAGGGAAGTCAGAGCGTTTCATCACCATGTGCTTTCCCATTATGATCTTCTGCATCCTCACTGAGGACAGTGCTTCTCATTAATATCCTTCATGATTTCCCCCAATTTCCTTTGAGCTTTGAGGAATAAGCTCATCTCAACAACATCTTTCTGAAGCCAGCCTGAAGGACAAGGGGGCCTTCCAGCAATGGCCATGATTCCTCTAAAGCCAGTATCTAATCTGTTTCTTCTGCTTTTTCTGATGTGGACAAATGGTGTAGGTCTGGTTCTACAGATCTCCTTGAAGCCCTGTTCTCTGCTGTTGCCACTGGTATTTAGCATTTGAGAGCAGAGTTGTGAGGAACAAGGTGCTTATCTCTCTTGTTCCTGTGTGGGAATCTCAGCAGCCACACTTCCTGGGGACTCCTTGTGGAGGGGAGATGTTGGACCCATCTGCCATCAACCCAGGAAGCTTGAGGATGCTCAGTGCTGGCTCTTCAGGGACCAGATCCTCTCTGTTTGATGCTCCAGACCCCCTCCCACTTCAGTGGACCATGGTGCTGGCTTTGGTGTTTGCTTAAATGTCTTTATCTTTTTTGTGTGTGTGTGGCCGCCCACGGCAAATATCTTTATCTTAAAGAGACAACTTTGAAGAGAGACTAAGCATGGTCATGGAGCATGATTGAGGTATCTGTAAAGACTTTACCTTTTGGTGGGTGACCTTCTCTAAGCACCATATTGCTTGCCCTGTCACCTTAGGACTCACCTTCTCCTAACCTTCACCAGGCATTCAGGGTCCCACTGGCAGCAGCTAGTGAATCCTGACCAGAGGTTGCACATATGCCCAGAACTTTCCCTTACCCAACCAAAACCTACCCACTGCCTGCTGTCCAGTTTTTTCAGGGCTCTGCTTTCAACTTCCCAAGGTGAGCTACTTGCATGGTACAAGTTGAGGTGTCCGTTGATGGTAGATGGTCAGTCATGGGGGCATGAGTGTCCTGCTCACACTGTGTAGGTGGAGAAAATAATCCATTTTGGTTGCTTTATTTAAAGAAGTCACACTAGTGGTGACAGTTTAGGGTAATTCAGTGAGATTGTGGAAAAGAGAACAAAGGAAGAAATGTCTGGCCTATAACTTAAAGATAGCCATTTAATTTATAGTCCCAATCAGAACAACTCAGAGAGTGAAAGGTGGCTCTGTTAATAATTACTCCAGAATAGTAGGCGTAAACCATGGTGTTTGATGATCCTACAATTAGAAGGTGGTGAGTATGCAAATTATTGTGTGTCATGTGAGATTTTTCTGGGGAAGATGGTTCATAATTATCATCATGCTTAAAGAGGTCTGTGACACAAAGGTTAACAGCCAGTAGTGTGTACACATTTAGAGGCAGGTGGCATAGTGGAGTCTGAACTGAAATGAAGTCTTCATTCCAGAATTTAAGACTGTAACATCAAACAAGTTCTTTGCCTCTTAAGGCTGCTGTTCTACTCATTTAAGAAAATGAGGATAATACCTTCTTGACAGGTGTATACAAAAGAAGGTCCCTGTCACCAATTGGTTAAGTGTATAGATAATTATATATAAATATCATGTTCTTCTTGATCCCTCTAATACTTTTTCCCTCTGACTCCTGTGCATTGGTAAAGACAATGTTATATCAAGATTAAATTACAAAAAAAAATTCACTCAATTTCACTACCCTAACACATTCTTACCCTCCTTCCTAATTTCTATTTTTTAATGCCATAAGTCTACATAACAAGTTTGCCTTCTGTATATATTTCCCACTCGAGATCGCTATCTACATTTTTCTTTTCATAGCATTACAAGAGTCTATCAGGTCGTACCATGAGGGATCTTGCTCTTGACTATATATTCCAATTTAATGTTTTAATATTTTAAGTAAAATTGCAGTAGATAACTTTACCTTTCTTTTCCCTATTGAATAATTTCTTTTCCCTGTTGATTAATTTCCTTAGAAGCATTCCAGTATGAAATTCAATTTTTCAAAGAATGTGAACATTATTACCACTCTTGTGTAGAACCAAACTGCTTTTATATAGCTGTTTGGATTAATTTACACTAACCTGGCCCTTTGAGACAGTAATTACACTCTAACCTGTTCAATGTTGAAAATTATTTTGTTTTTAATTTAAATTTAGTCATGAAATTGGTGCCTTGACTTGGTGTAGTTTGAATTTGTTTTATTACTAGCAAAGTTGAATATGAACGACTTTTAATATGTACAATGTTGACCTCCTTTTATGTAAATTATTTTGTCCTTTTCCCATCAATCTGTTGATTCTGATGCCTTTATAAGTAGGGGTTTTTCACAGTATTAGTGATTGGTCTTTTTTCTTTTTATTCTTGATTATAAAACTGTTTGTTTATAAAATCAAATATTTGTGTTAAAAACCATTAAAAATTAGAAGAACTACACAAAGCACCACTACTTAAGTTTTAGCATGTTTTTGTCTCTTGTTTTTTTAAGTTATGTGTTAAATATTTTTGTCTGATTACAAAAGTAATGTGTATGCTGCACACCATTCCACCATATGGATGTATCATGATTATTTCTCCAGTGCTGAACATTTAGGTTGGTCCCAGTTTATTAAAAATAATGTCTTTCAGACTATTCTTGGAGGTAAATCCTCTCCTATATGCAGAGGATAGAGTATTGGATGTAGGATTATGTGTCAGAGAAAAGAAATATCTTAAGATTCTGGGTATATATTGCCAATTTGCCTTCCAGAAGGATAAGATCAACCCATCAGGATTTAGCTGGCTGTCTCACAAAACCCTCCCCTGCAATGAGTATAATTTTTTCTTAATCTTGCCAACTCCGTAAGTAAATGGTACCTCATTGTTGGAATCTGTATTTCTTGAGTTATTAGTGAAGCTAAAAATTTTTTCATTATCTATATACATTTTTAAGAGTGTTTCTCTTTTGATTTTCATTTTGAGACTTTAAGAGATCTTTATGAATTAAGGATGTTAATTCTTTGTCATTTGCTGCAAATGTTTTCTTCCCGTTTGTCCTTTTAGTTTTATTTCTTCCTACATACTGATTTTTGAATTTGTATGTAATATATTATTTCTAAGCCTTTGGATTTTTTTCCCCCATTACTTTTGGGCTTAAAAATCTTCCAATGATATCAATAATATTTACCTATATTTTCTTCTGATCTTCTGACTTTATTTTTATTTTTTAATAAATTTATTTATTTATTTATTTTTGGCTGCATTGGGTCTCCGTTGCTGTGTGTGGGCTTTCTCTAGTTGCGGCGAGCAGGGGCTACTCTGTTGCGGTACCCGGGCTTCTCATTGTGGTAGCTTCTCTTGTTGTGGAGCATGGGCTCTATGCATGCGGGCTTCAGTAGTTGTGGCTCTCAGGCTCAGTAGTGTCTCGCGGGCTCTAGAGCGCAGGGTCAGTAGTTGTGGCGCACGGCCTTAGTTACTCCGCGGCATGTGGGATCTTCCCGGACCAGGGCTCGAACCCGTGTCCCCTGCATTGGCAGGTGGATTCTTAACCACTGTGCCACCAGGGAAGTCCCCCTGACTTTATTTTTTAATATTAAATTCCTTAATTTATTGAGCATTTATTTTGGAGAGGAGTAGAAAAACTCAACAGTAAATTTTTCTTGAATAGCTCACCAGTTCTCATGACACCACTTATTTAATCATATTTCCTTCTCCACTGATTTGTCGTACTGTATTCAGCAAATATAAACTCCCAGATATTCTAGGGCCTCTTTCTGAACTGTGTTCTCTTCCATTAATCTTTTTATGCTTGGACCAGAATTAAACCATTTACAAATCCACTTTAACACCTAGTAGGCAGATATTCTCTTATTTTTCAAAATTTTGTAGCTTTTTAAAAACACATTTACTCAAATTTTAAAATTAAGATTCCATTTGTTAATTCCTCTCTCCCTAATCCTCCTGGAAACTTCATTATACCTATTAATTAATCTGGGAACACATTATGTCTCTCAATTTCTTCAAGACTGCTTTTATGTCTCCCAGTGCAATGTTATAATTTATTCTGCACATTTTTCTTGCTAAAACAATTCTCACGTATCTTCCATGTTTGCTGCTATTATAAGTGGGATCCTTTTTTCTATTTCTGGGATAGGAAAGCTATTTATTTTTGTATATTTCTCAATGCAGCCTATTTACTGGGCTTGCTTATTAATTATAAAGCAGTTATTACCAAACTTGTCTGCACGTTAGAATCACCTGGGGGTCTTTAAAAATTCCAGAGCCCAGACCACACCCCAGACCAATTAAACCCCATTCTGTATGGTGATGCTTCAGCTTTGGAAGCTTGTGACATTCCCCAGTTGATTCCAGTTTGTATATAAATCTTGGAACCCACCACTCTAAATGGTTTTCTGCTGATCCTCTTGTGTTTTGAAGGGTATCATCTTACTGGCGAATAACAGTAGTTGTATCTTATTTACTATCAGTACATCTCTTTTTATTTAATATTCTATTGTATTACCCACAACTTTTAAAACAAAGTTAAATAATAAAAAGCAAGCATCCACATGATTTCTTTAATGGGAATAACTAACATCTTACCACTAGACACAATGTTATGAATGTTGTTTAGAGAAAATTTATTTTTGTCAAGAAGGATCCTCTATGTATTACACTCTTAAAACTGTATTTTAGGCTCCACCTGTACGTTACTAGGCAGAAGCTCGTAGATTGCCTGTGGGGAGTTTTCAGTTGTTTCCTTTCAAATTTATTTCTTGTCTTCAAAACTTAGAGCAATTGAATATTCTTTTACTTACAACTTTTTATTTTGAAGTTTAGCTCTTTAGCCAGTCAATGATAACAAGATGAATATTCAGATCACGAATCTAAGGACATGGTTTGATCACCCTATGACTTATGTTGCTGTAGTGATTAGATATGCTGTTAACCTACCACACTGCACAATCACCGATCTTGTAGGCGGCTGCCTGGGTGTCATGAAGGTGAAAAAGAAGTCCTCAGATGTGTGTAGTATCCTTAGATCCTCACCAGTCTCTACTGAGGTGCCCCTCTTCTGCCTGATCACTGCTGATATTGCAGATATTGGCCGGTGAGGGCCATGGCTGGTCTCATTGGCTTGGTCAGAGTCTGGTGACCCCACAGCCATCAACCTCGGAGCCTATAGACCCTGAGTTGCATGTGCTTCCTTTAGCTCTGCTGCAATCATCAGGCTTCTCCCCACAGGGGTCCCTGGCAGGATCCCTGGCTCTCAGTTCCACTCCCTTCCTTCCAGATTCTTTCCTAAGAGAGATTCTAGCATCTCTCGGAGGGTGCTGGGCCAGGGTACCCTCCCCTTTGTTGGTAAAGGAACCACCTGTAGGTGGCTGCCCCCAGAGGCCTAAACAAGAGTTCTCAGTGTCCCCTCACACCACCCAATCCCTGCTTTTCTTATCCCAGCCTTCGAAGCCCCAAAGAGGGGAGGTTGGAGCACGTGTCTCTAACCTTCCACACTATCAAACTGTCTCCGTTCTTTGCTCTTTCTTCTTCCTTCCACACCCTTGAGTTGGAAACGTAAGCTTTTACTTACCCTCTGTCATATCCTGTCAAAGAACATCAGCCCCATGGCCCAGCTGTCATTCTGTGGGAGAATTCTGAGAACAGTCATCCAGACTGTGTTCCTTCTTATACCAAAAGGAAAGAAAAAGACTTTGAAGCATTTCTGTGTCCAGGTATATAAGTCATATATCCACCTTCTGGTTTGGGAGGTGGAACGCCCCCAGGGGAATAGGATCCAAAAGGGAAATTCCTTAATATTTCCAAAAATATTTTTCATATCTCTAATATAATGCTCATTAGTCCTTTTGGAATTTATACTCTTCATCATTTTAGGGAAATAGATTTCTAATCATGTTTAAACTGTCTTTGAATTTTGAATTTAAGCAACTGGGGAGCATGTTTTAAAATTAATATGCCAAATTAATACATTTTCTTATGTGGAATCTTCCTGTGTTCTTGAGATAACTAGATTGTGGTATATTAATATCTTAATGTATTATAAATTCTATTTGCTATTTTGTTAATTCCAGAAAGGTTAGTCTTTTAGTTTATCTTTACATTTAACACCACTAGGGCCTTCTATTATTTTCCTTCTGGATGTTCGTTCCTTTCCTAAGTTGAGTGCTCTCTCCATGTCTTAAATATCATTTTCATTATTATAATTTTCTAAAAAGAATAGTATGAAATAATACAGTCTTACCTGTTGCTAACCAGATTACAGTCCAAGGCTTGAATTCAAATTGAAAAGTAGTGGACAGGGCTTCCCTGGTGGCGCAGTGGTTGAGAGTCCGCCTGCCGATGCAGGGGACACGGGTTCGTGCCCCGGTCTGGGAAGATCCCACATGCCGCGGAGCGGCTGGGCCCGTGAGCCATGGCCGTGAGCCTGCGCGTCCGGAGCCTGTGCTCTGCAACGGGAGAGGCCACAGCAGTGAGAGGCCCGTCTACCGCAAAAAAAAAAAAAGTAGTGGACAATGTGGGAGAGTATCCCCAGGGATTGGGAAGAATTGGCAAGTGGGTTGATGCATGTTTAGAGCTTACTAGTCCCAAGATGAGCAGAGGGAGTGAGGGGCAGCATGTAAAGTAATATTTATTGTTAATTCATTAGCTTCTTCAGTTGGCACATCTTTTTCCGGATGACATATGATATGGAACATCTTTTCATATGCTCATTTGTCTTATGTACATCTTCTTTGAAGTGTCAGGGTCTCTGGCTGCTTTTCTGATCGAGTCATTTGTTTTCTTATTGTTGAGTTTTAAGAGTTCTTTGTATATTTTGGAAAACAGTCCCTTATCAGATAAGTCTTTTGCAATTATTAGTTGGCATATCTTTTCAGGTTTCTTTTAGGAAAACTTTGGAGCCCAAATTCAATGAAAATGTTTGGTTACTGTTCTATTAATCAAGCATGAGTCTACTGTTCTATAGCCATAGAAAAATCTTTCATTAGTTAAGGTCTGAAGTTTATCTTCACAGGTAACTTCAGTCCTATTGTAAGATACATATATGTTGAGAGAGAAGATGGAAAAGAGTGAGAGCAAGGTGGTCTAGTAAAAAGTACCCTGAATTTGGGTCCAAAGACCCATCTCTATCACTGGCTAGCCGTGTGATCTTGAGCAGTTTCCTTAGTAACCATAGATTTGTTTCCTCCCTAGTAAATAATGTCAGACTTCTGGGATTCTTATTGAATCTTCAAGCTCAAAGGTTGTTTGACTCCAAGACCTCCCTTGCTCTCTTGATCTGATGCAGTATCTACATTGGTCAGATCTGCAGGACCTTGCCTGGTACCCCTCTCACTGATGGATCACACTCTCCTTGTGTGTGAGACCTTTCCACTTGTTCCTCTAGTAAAGCTGCAAGGAGAGCAACTGGCTGTTGGAGACTGTTGCTGGTCGTACCTGGCCTGAGAGGAGGAGATTCTGAGGGAATCAGTATCTGCCTGGGAACATTGAAGACACTTTCATATAAAACAGTTTATACTCTTTTTAAGGGACACCAGGAAATAAAGTGAGTGCCTACAAACTATAGGAAGTCTGATTTTGGCTAAATGTAATATCGTGGCTATCAGACAAATGGGCTTGAATCCCCAGTGTTGTTACTAACCACTGTATGACCAAAAACGAGATATTTCACCTTTTCTGTATATCAGATTTCTGTAAAGTAGAAGTAGTAATAGCTATCACATAGGGTTTTTTATTCGTAAAACACCGAGCATATTACTTGGCTTGAAGAGTTCAGTAATAGTTGCAGCTTCTCAAAGTTGCTGAAAGATGGAAGAGGATGTAGTAAGCCCCCTTTGTCTGGGCATGGTACACAGGAGCTGGGTGGAAAGATGTGTGTGTTGGGGAAGGCGCAGGGTGGGAGAAGAGCAGAGCAGATTCACATACTAGATGGAGTCTTGACTCAGTGTGCATTAGGGTGCCTTCCAACACCGTGGCTTATCTTAAAGGCAATGATGGAGACATACCTCGAAAGCCACATCCTGGCTGTCACTCTAACTAGATGTGGGGCCGTGGACAAGTTACCTGACCTCTCTAACTGGTATCCTCATCCCTTCAGGTGGGTAGTACAGTTTTAGCATGCACAGCTCAGAACATTGATTGTAAATCAAATAAAACGTAGTACAAAAGCATTTTCTAAACTCTCATCCCTGTATAACTCTAAGGGATTATACTTATAATATCTATTCAATAAACAACGAATTTACTTGTTCTCTTTCCCATCAGGAAGTTATATTGTGAGCCAATCCTGGACATAAGCCAGAAATCAAATTTAGATTATCATTTGGTATTCCCAACGACCCTGAGTTTTTCAAATGCTGTTTTCCTTTTTGCTCTGGGTACAAGCAACTTCTAGCAGCTGTTCAGGACTGTGTGTTTGATCATGGGAACACATGCTGGGGGTGAGGGTGGGACCAGAATAGGTAAAGATCCAGGAACTGATACTTGGGCTGAGTCTCGAAGGATGAGAAAGGTATTAGCCAGGGAGACAAAGGAGCATGAAGACCTCCATGCAGCACAATGTGGGTAAGGACGCAAAGGGGAGAATGGGGGGGGGGGTGGAGAGGTAGGGAACAGTTCCAGCTGACTAGAGGGTCGCGTGCATCTGAAGGTCAGTGGTGGACGCACACTCAGTGGGAAGGCAGGAACCGTAAATGGAGGGTCGTGCCATCAGGGACAAATTCATACTTTATCCTAAGGGCAAAGAAACATATATAGGATTTCTTTAACAATACATTTAAAGTGTTCTAAAGGAACACTTGTTTTCTATGGACAATATGAAAAATATAGAGAAATGAAAAGAAGGGGGGAAAAAACATCCAGTATTCTACTACCAAAGAAAACTCCTGTTAACATTCTGCCCCATTGAAGCGTTCTGATCAAAGTCATACAGAGAATGTCTGGTTTGCTTCTGGTAGCAGTGTGGAAAATAGACTGAAAAGGAATTGAACATAAAGCAATTTTTGGCAACACTTTTTTTTTGTTCTGAAAGTTTGAGGAACTGCTATCAATAGAACTCATGGTTCAGCCCTCCTGTTTCTCTAAGACATCAGTCCCTTTAACTGCTACAAAACTGTTCCGCCTCAATCTCACCAATTAATCACAACCATCAAGTCATGCCTCAGCAACAATCTGGGCCTCTGGGCCTGCATCCCCAAATATCATTCCCATCCCTCCCAAAGCAGCTGAACCAACATCTTTTGAGGCGACCAAATGGTGGACACATCACTGGCACACCCAGTGTCTGCACTTGGATTGCAGCAACCTTCTCCTGACAGATTTCCTAAGAGTATGCACATAGGGACCTTCATTCCCATGAAGGGCTGAAGGGTGACCAGCCTACTGCCCACTTAGGAGAACTTCTGGAGGAATGGTACAAAGGGCATTCTTGACCCTCCTCTATGATCCAGACCACTGAGGGGCTGTGGAGTGGGGCCAGTTTAAGTCTTGGATAAGGAGATATTCAGTCTTCCAGAGTGACCTGGGAATACAGGTTACCTTCACATAGGAAAAAATGGTGTTTTACCCTCCCTACCTTAAAAGGTTTTAATGAAGATTCAGTGATCTTAGTACTTTGGAAAGATGTAAAATGCCATGAATACGGAGAAAATTGGCTCCTTTTTGGCCCAGCACCAACATAGCTATTAAAATGTAATTTATACCCTATGAGTAACCCAGATATAGGAACACCTGACCATGAATATATAATAGATTTGATGGACTTATATGTGGGTGTATATATGTGTGTGTGTGTGTGTGTGTGTGTGTGTGTGTGTGTGTGTGTGTACGTACTTATGTATGTACTTATATACGTATTTATATGTAAAATCTTAAACTGGTGTGTGTATGTACGTACTTATGTATGTACTTATATACGTATTTATATGTAAAATCTTAAACTGGGGTAACCAAAATCACTCTTCTAGCTCCAAGCATGCCTGTTCTTTTACTTTGTTAAACTAATACAGCCTATCCCCACCCACCTTACACACTCTTGTTGATCTCAGCTCTCTGGGTGGTATTTCCTTGGGGGGAAAAGGGTGATAGAAGAAGCCCCTTGAATTAAGACTCGAGATAAACATCACCAGAGAGGCTGGAGTGACTTTATCCAAACAT
Organism: Lipotes vexillifer; assembly: GCF_000442215.2. Classification (NCBI taxonomy): domain Eukaryota; kingdom Metazoa; phylum Chordata; class Mammalia; order Artiodactyla; family Lipotidae; genus Lipotes; species Lipotes vexillifer. Next base: position 5,048,434 of record NW_006786541.1, read on the forward strand.
AGGACACTTTGGGGCTCTGAGGCAGGCCATTTGGTGGCTGGCATATGCAACATCCATTCTAAATCCCATGAGTGACCTTATTAGAGACGGGGTGGGGTTGGAGGAGATATGTTACCTACATCAACCTCAAAACAAAATATTTGATCAGTTTCTTAGTTATCTGATATTCCCAGGTTTTTGACTCTACCAAAAAACTCATTTTCTCCAGATGGAGAAATCCTTTTAGATTCAGTCTGTGATACACACCATTTTTAGTATACTCACAATTTAGACCAAATATCTGTGTGGCTAAGGCTAGGGATGAATGTGGAGAGAACATGCTGAATTTCCTGATGAATTGAATTCAACTAGTATTATATGCCTAGGCCAGTGCCAGATACCAGAGATACCAAAATAAATGATACATCTGGTATACATAGTCTAGCTATGCTTGTTGCATTATTGAGATGGTTTTTGGAGTGTGAGTTTATTGAACTCTACTTGCTACCCAGTCCCTTTCACTAGCAAAATTCTGCCCAGGCTCAGCCCATCTCAGCAATGGAGTTTCTCTTGCATGCCAAGATAGCTAGCTACCTCTTAGAATTCAGCTTGTAAGTCCTACCTACTTCTGGGTGCTATATTCGAAGTCTCTTAGGAAATTTTAGTTGTTTTTTTTTTTTTTTTTTCAGCTTGTCTTAAAATTTTCAGGAATTAATATGAGGCATGTCAAGAAGAAAAATTGAAGAGACGTGTCAGGGATGACACTGCTTAATAAGGGACACGGGAGTTGGGACTTAGATCCAGGTCTTCCAAGCCCAGTCTCCATCATCTTGGCAAATAGCAACCAATTGCAGGACACCAGTTCTGACCGGATGACCACAGATTTAAGACACTTGAAATTAATTCAGTAACTGGTCTGAGACCCTGGTGCATTCTTTGTTCTCCTGGGTCTCACCTTATCCTGAAGGAATGCTGCTGTGATGGGGACAATTTGAGAAGAAAGGCTGGCCTGAGCTCATGCATTACCGTCAAAACCATTTGTTTTGTTAACCTCATGTGAACATTACAAATGTGTGATGGAGCAGAGGCCACATCCTTCTATAGATTAGCAATTTCTTGAGTCAACATGGCCCCTTTACCTTGACCTTCAAAGAAAACACTTCAAAGGAAAAAGTCAAGGTCCTCTTCAGATGGTGGGAACTCTGAGGTGGCTCTTGCTTTGAACTCAGAGGCTTGGGTGTCAATGCCAACTGGTTTGACTTGACTATATGTGAGCATCTGTGTGGGTGGGTGGATGGGTCTCTCTCTCTCTCTCTAAATATGTTATGTGTTGTTGGTGTTCTTCTTTCACATTCTTTAAATGGAAAGGCCTGTGGAACAACACGATATGGGAAAGTTTCCCACAGATGGGTTTAAGGAAATGAACTTGTGTTTTTTGTTTTAACATCTTTATTGGAGTATAATTGCTTTACAATGGTGTGTTAGTTTCTGCTGTATAACAAAGTGAATCAGCTATATGTACACATATATCCCCATATCTCCTCCCTCTTGCGTCTCCCTCCCACCCTCCCTATCCCACATCTCTAGGTGGTCACAAAGCACCGAGCTGATCTCCCTGTGCTATGCAGCTGCTTCCCACTAGCTATCTATTTTACGTTTGGTAGTGTATATATGTCCATGCCACTCTCTCGCTTACCCTTCCCCCTCCCCATATCCTCAAGTCCATTCTCTAGTAGGTCTGTGTCTTTATTCCTGTCTTACCCCTAGGTTCTTCATGATATTTTTTTCCTTAAATTCTATATATATGTGTTAGCATACGGTATTTGTCTTTCTCTTTCTGACTTACTTCACTCTGTATGACAGACTCTAGGTCCATCCACCTCATTACAAATAGCTCAATTTCGTTTCTTTTTATGGCTGAGTAATATTCCATTGTATATATGTGCTACGGCCATGCCACCCTGAACGCGCCCGGTCTCGTGTGATCTCAGAGGACCATGTTTTAAACAGGAGCAGCCAGGGATAGAGTCTAATCCCTGGTATTTTAAAAATCTGGGTTTGGGGACACAAACAGCTCCGTTTTCCCATCTTCACATCAGCAGGCTCTAATGCAGCCAACACCAGCCAGAGTACCCGAATCCCCCCTTCTGCAATCACAAGAATTCTCATAGTTTCACAGTCTCCATCTGGAGCTATAGTTGTGCCTCCCAGTCCTGCCAGTGTACTAGAAAGTTCGTTAAAAAGTTAAACGTACAATGTAAACATAGCTGTTTTTATCATATTAAATAAGCTATGAGATAGGAGAGAGGCAATTAGGCCCAATTATAGCATATCTAGTTACAGTTGAGGGCCCTTCCCTGTGGAAAGCAAGGCCTTGTGGAAAATAACAAACTTACACTTGGATTCTCTCTGCTCTTATTTAATTAAAGTTAGGGAATGGAGTGGTCGCTACAACCTTGAGTTCAACACAGTTTTATCAGCTCGTAAGAAAACCTTTTCCCATCAGCGAATGTGAGTGGAAGAAAAGCTTAGCACAGATGAGAAGCGAAGGTGCTTGGGTTTGCACAGCTATTGCTTTAACTATCGCTGCTTTCAACAAATGTGATGAGAGCCCCCCTCCTTGTTCTCCTTTGACAACATCTGATATTTTCTCTTGCTCATTCTTCTAGATACCTTTTAGAATCATTTAGGCAAATTCTAAGACTTCCTTGTTGGCATTGCATTAAATTTGTATATTATTTTGGGAAGAACCGACAGCTTCTTGGCATATATTCATCCTACTCAGGAGTGCAATGCATTACCTTCCTAGAATATCTGCACTAATCAATACTTCTACCAGTAATGTAGGAGAGTGCCATTTCCTCCACATTCCCATCTACCAGTAGTTCAGTGGAATTATTGAATCGATTTGTTCAACAGTTAGTCAATTACTACTACTAATAAGTGGATGTATTCAAAATAATCACAACTCTAGAGTTTTGCAGTTTCTTCATACACACCACACACATCTCATATGCATTCTGGGAAGTATTCTAGGAAGGTAACTTAGCAGGTGAGTCAATTTTGAAACTCCTTTCTAGGAATTTGACACCTAAATTAAACTTTAGGGCTGTGAAGGAAGGTTTAGGGACAAGGATGTTAATTGCCTCCTATTAATAACAGCCAAAATAAATGGAAACCTCCAAGGTGTCCAACAGCAGAGGTTGAACTATGACATATATTCTTGGTTGAATACTATGCAGCTATTCAAATTCATGTGTAACAGAGGAATGACAAAGGACATTGTTCATAGTAAATGTTGGAAGAAAACAAGTTTCAAAATAGTGTAATTGTGTGATCCTAATTCAGTAAGGAGAGAGTATATGTACACAAAAATGCTGGAGTTTGTCTCAGAACACGGGTTTATGGGAAGTTTTCATTTGCGTTGTTACTTTCTAGGCTTTTTTTCTTAAAATTTTCAAACAAAGAACAAATATTCTTTTTGTCAAAAGGAGAACACTTTCATACATCCTATAAAGTATTCCTAAGTGACTTGTATTTTTGGCTGCTAGTACGTAGAAGTGAGGAATCCATACTTTGAATCTGATTTTTTAACAGAAATACATTGAATTGAAATATATACTCAATAGATACCATTCTGCTCCTACTTTTGTAATAGTTTTATTAAGAGGCATCACTTATTCTTGAATGCCTTTTTTAGTCTGTCAAGATCTTGTTTTCCTTGTTAAACCTGTTGTACTCTATTATATCAGATTTCCTTATAATGACCTATCCATGCATTGCTGGAACAAAAGTTCTGTGTAGTCTTAGTGTTACTAGTAGGGTAACCATGGACAAGTTACACTCTCTGTACCTGTTTCTTCATCTGTTTAAAAAAAAAAAAGGCACCTCACAGGGTGTTAGGCTGATTCCTGAATCACAGTATGTGAAGCACTCAGACCAGTTACTGGCGCATAGAAAGATCTCTATAAGGATAAGCTGTTGTTTTTATTTTTATTTTTATTATCATATTACAGTCTTTTCTTGTATTTCGTTTAAGACCTATATTCCTAAAAGAACTTGGCCTGTAGTTTTTCTTTCTTTATTCTTGTAACGCTATGTTGATCAGTTTTTGGTACCAAGGTTATGTTTGCTTTGTATAATGAACTGGGTAGCTGCCCATCTTTTGCAACATTCTGGAACAATTTACATCACTTGCATTTACTTCAAAAAAGGAAGTACAACCAGTGAATTACACAAAATGGTTAGCATGCCAAGTTATAGAACATGATACAGCTAATCATACCAGCATTCCCAGGTATATTATCATGTGAGCCCAATAAATGTGAGTCATTTAATTATACCATTTTCAATTTAATTCCATAGACATTTATGAGATATATTGTTCAGTAAGAAAAAGAACTTACAGAACAGCACGTGAAACATGACCCAGTTTTCTTTTACAATTATTTTATATATACACACACACAGGCATGTGTGCACATTCACTTGGGTGAGTGTGTGTTTGTGTGTGTGCTCTCCAAAAACTACATGGTAATTTCTAAGGAGGCCTAGTAATTAAGGTAACTTTTAAAATTGTTTTCTCCCTTTTTTTCTCACTTGTTTTTTTTTTTTTTTTTTTTTTTTTTGGCGGTACGCGGGCCTCTCACTGCTGTGGCCTCTCCCGTTGCGGAGCACAGGCTCCCTGACGCACAGGCTCAGCAGCCATGGCTCACGGGCCCAGCCACCCCACGGCATGTGGGATCTTTCCAGACCAGGGCACAAACCCGTGTCCCCTGCATCGGCAGGCAGACTCCCAACCACTGCGCCACCAGGGAAGCCCCTGTTTTTTAATAATGAATATATGTTACCGATGTAATCAAAAACCAAAGACATTTTAAAGCTCTATGCAAATTTATGGTTATCTACTCAGTACAGACCTTGTGAGGATGGAAAAGATCTGTGTGATCCAGTCCCCTCTCTCAGGAATTCTGTAATCCAGATCTAGATGAAGTAGAAACAGACAAGTATGACATGGTTGTACAAAGAGAAAAGCCAAGGGCTGGTGGAAGGGTGACCAACCTTCTCAGTTTGCCTAGGACTGAGGGTTTTCCTGGATGCAAGACTTGCCAGTGCTAAAACCCAGGTAGTGCTTGGCAAACTGGGTAGTCACCCTTGCTGGGGGAGCCTATAGCAGAGCAGTGCTGACCAAATGTCCACGTGCTTCCCTATATTTCCCAGACTCCCCTGTAGGTCATTTGGAAGGTTACGATTAAGCTCTCCCCAGGGGGAATGTGAGTGGAGTGATGGGTTGCTTCCATCCTGAGACAGTTAAGTGTGGGTGTGCATTCTCCAGATCCTTTCTCCTCCTCACCATTGGAAGCTGACAGTTCTGAGATGGCAGAGTTGACAGATGGAATCAGCTGGAATCCCTGAGTCACTGTTAGAGAAGAGCTACCAAGGAGAGCTGCTTGACTTACGTCAGACTGTGATATGAGTGTGCGATAACTGGGTTGAGCCCCTGAGTTTCAGGGTTTATTGGTTAAGGCAGCAGAGCGTGGTGATATGCTGACTAAAACAGAGCACAAACGTGTGAGATTAGAGAAGGCTTGATAGGAGAAGATGTTTATACAAAGCATGTATAATTTCCACATGAAGAAGTGAATGGTGGGCAAGGGACAGTCCATGTGAAAGCAAGGGCAGCTAGGCAGGGGAGAACAGGGAGTAGTTCAAGTACAAGAAGTGGTCCTATGTTGGGAGATGAGGCTGGGAAGGTTGGTTGTGCAATTTGAGAAAGGCCTTGAACTCTTCCTTTAAAGTTTATGCTTTATTCCAGAGGCAACAGACAGTAACTGGACATTCTAAGCAATAATGTATCACAGTCAGAACAATGTAAAGAAAAGGTTAGATAGGAAGTGCTGAAATTGGGTCAGACGTAGGACCACATCAGAGGTGATGACAATCATCAGTAAGTCCAGGCAGTAGTTCAAGCAAGAAGAGGTGAGAACCTGAACTAGAGCAAAGGTCATAGGTACATAGCGATATTTGGGAAGCAGGAGTTTCTGGACTTGGCTGCTCCAAATTGGAATATCTCGTAAATTGAATTGTAAGTTGAAGGTGATGCTGAGGTTTCCACCTCTGTGCTCTAGAGGATGCTGCTGTTCGTAGAAAGAGGGAAGCAAGGACGAGAAGCAAGGATAGGAGAGAAAACAACAGGGGTGATTTGGGAAGGAAGAGAAGAGCGTGAAGGATTCTGAGAAAAAAGTCATAGAAGTGGAGGAGAACCAGGAGAGCACAATATTCCAGAAATAAAAGGGAGGAGACAATTACAAGGAAGGAAAGACTGGACCAGTGTTACAGCCTGCACACAGGGTGAGTAGACCAAGAACTGAGAAGGGACTCTTGGCTGTTATATCAATATTTAGCAAGTTACTTAGAAGAACATCTCACAAGGTGGCTAACACAGAAAGCAAATAAAGGAGTTTGGAGTGTGGGTCACGGGATTGTAATGAATGATAGGAACTCAAGAGATTAAGGTAGAAGCAGCTGGCTAGACTGCTTTTAATTCAACAGCTATTTTTAAGAAAAGTTTTGTTATTTATTTTTGGCTGTGTTGGGTCTTCGTTGCTGCCCACGGGCTTTCTCTAGTTGCGGCGAGCGGGAGCGACTCTTCTTTGCAGTGCACGGGCTTCTCATTGCAGTGAACTAGTGTCCCCTGCATTGGCAGGCGGATTCTTAACCACTGCGCCACCAGGGAAGTCCCTCAACAGCTATTTTTAAGCTCAGTATTTGTCAGGTCCAGTATCTGAGGAATATACTGATGACTAAGATGTACTCTGCTCCCCCTATAATCCAGTGAGGGATAACACAGAATAAATAGGCAGTTTCAATACTGTGAGATAAATGCTAAGACAGGGTTACGAGGTGCTCTGAGAGTACATGAATTGGCTCTATTTTGGTTTCTGGGAGTCAGGGAAGATTTCCTGGAGGAAGTTCTCTAAAAGCTGTGGCGGCCAGGGTGTGAGACAGAAAGTAGGGAGTTGGTCAGGCAATGGCGTAGGATGGAGGGGTGCAGGGAGAGACAGTATTTCAGGCCTTGGACACAGCAGGTTCAGAGGCTCAGAAGAGGCAGACTGACACTTGCAGGGAACTACCAGTGGTTTAACCTGGCTGCAGTTTAGAGGTAGGAAATGCAGAGGTGAGGATGGATGAGTCTTAAGGGGCAAATCATTAAGGGTCCTTTAAAGAAAGGAGAAGGGCAGATGGCAGTTTGAGAGGGCACCAGTTTGGGGGAGGAGGTACTAAATTAGAGCGTGGTGAGCTGAATAAGAAGAGGCAGTGGGAAGGGGATGAACATATCCGTGGGGTTGGTCAGAGGGGTATGGATTGGCCTTCATTCCTGGCACAGAAAGAAGGGAGAAGCAGGTAAGTACAGGAGGATGCCAAGGTGGTGGGAGCTGAGGACGCCTGGCTTTCATCCCCCCAATAAGACAGGAAGCATACAGTTACCTGAGGTCAAGAGATCGTTCTGTGTATGGTTGACGGTGCATGAAAGCTGAAAAAACTTTGAAATAGCAGCTGCAGTGTCTGTGATAGGGAGTCAACTGGGATGTATTAAAGGGTTGCTGCAGTTTTAAACCTCAGCTTGGTAAAAGGCTAGAGATAAGTGGCACTAGAGGAAAACCTTAAACTAGGAGGGATGGACTGCTCTGTTTAGTGAGACTTTCCACCCCTTTGCTGACCTATGGCTTCTACAAAAGGATGCCTAACTGGATACATTGCCCGTGAACATGAGCCTTACTAAAGCTTTTCTATTGTTCCCTAGATCAGTGGCTTTTTCCTCCTCTTTCACAAGATGTGTACTGATTTTTTCTTTTTTTCTTTTTTTGCCTGAGAATGAAAAAATTAGATTGACCTAAATATTACTTGACTGTAGTTTATTTTATCCAGAAACACTGGCATGGTTTATAATTACCCTTGTGCTCTGAATAAAAATTACAAATACAGGACTCTAACATTACCTTAGCTAATTTTGCCTGCCTTGAGCAGTATGCACTTTTTTTTTTAACAATTATTTGTATATGCAAATAAACACTTTGTGAAATTACTGTGCATGTTCACTTCACATCTTTTGTTTTATTTTGTTTTTTCTTTTTGTTCTCATTGTTACGTTCTCAATCAATAAGGTGACTGGGAATAAATGAATCCAAAGAAAAAAATTTTTTTAATTAAAAAAAAATAAAGGCTTGCTGCAAAGTTACAAGGGCCCAAACATTTCCTTGGGCCTTTATCAGCTAGAGGAAATGGTCTGTTCTTTTCTTTAAATATTTATTAATGTAAATACTCTTGCTCTCAAGATACCCCTCCCCACTGCTTGGGAAAGGAGAATCTGGTGTCCACCAGTTGTTTTCTCTGTGCTTCAGGAACTGACACTAAACCTGCAAAGTGTCTCATTTCTTGCTTGGAGCCCCCAGTGACCAGAGCTGGGAGCTCAAAGAATACCCAGGTCCTAGCTTCTGTCTGAGGAGACTTGCAAATCTGGGGCACAGACCAAGCTCTGCAAGGGGGAAGTAAGGCAGCCTGCCAGGTGTGCTCTGCACTTTGAGATGACTCCTAACCTCCGTAAGAGTCACTCCTGGGGTCAAGAGAGTGCCTAAAGAAAAGCATTTTTTTTTTAATGTGCCACTCGTGGGTGAGCAGGGCCCCACATCAAAAGTGACAAGTCATGTTGATAGGATGGGATGAGAGGTCATGTTCGCTCTGTGGTCTTCCTCTCAAGAACATATAACCCCAGTCTAATCATGAAGAAGAACATGAGACAAATCCCAGTAGATGGGCGTCTTGCAGAGTACCTGACTGATCCTCTTCAAAACTGTCAAGGGCAACGGAGACAAGGAAACCGAGAAATTGTCACAGCCAAGAGGGGCTTGAGATAGGACAAGTAATTATGATGTGGTATCTCAGATGGGATCCTGCAACAACAAAAAAAAGGATGTTCAAAACTAAGATTTGAATAAACTGTGGACTTTGGTTCATAATGGTGCATCAGTATTGGCTCTTTGATTGTAGCAAATGGACCATTCATACATATGATGTTAATACTAGGGGAAACTGAGTGTGAGGTGTATGGGAACTCTCTATTCTGTCTTTGCCATTTTCCTGCAAATCTAAAACTTTTAACATTTTAAATTTGATTCTTAAAAAGTACCATCAATAATAATACTTCTGTATGGTGACCCAAAAAAGTAGACCAGGGGGAAGGAGAGCCCATCAGTGCCGCAGCATTTGTGGCCACATCAGTTCAGCATTCTCAGGGTTCGTTCATTCTCAGAAATATCTCAGACATGAGTTAATGTGGGACCTTGAGTATTCTTTTAAGAGAATAGCAGCTTTTAAGTAAACAGCAGCTCAGTGCAGCTTGTTTGGTTGCACTTAAATCCCCTTTTGTCTGGTGATAGCTACACTTCTATCCATATTATTAAAATAAGTTAACTAGGTCAGGAATAGAGAACACTCCAGGCCTGACCACACCCTCCCGTCTCCTGTGGGCCACATGGTCTTTCTCTGGTCCCGTTCCCTCTGCTGTGCTTCTCCCTCTGTGCACTGGCTTTCTCAGCTCTCTTCTGACCAGCTTGAATGTGGCCTCCATCTGGCCTGGCCTCTCCTCCCACCACAGGACAGTCTCCCAGCTGTCACGCCTGACACTGTCCGGACTCTGTGCTTCCTAGCTCTGGAAAATTCCTGCAAGAGCAGCACTCTTACTTGATTCTTTTTGTTTTGGAAAAGGTTTATTTGCAGAAAAGTACAATGAATAACACAACATATGTATTTCCCCACACAGGGTTAACACGTATTGGCATGTTATCATATTTGCATCCTAACTTTTTCCCTATGTGTATGTCTTATCAAAATTACACAGCATATGCTTAAACTCTCTTTTGAAAAGTAAAATATTACAGATAAAATTCTTTTGGGCCAGCCAAATCCTACTTCTTCTCTCCCTCTCCGGAACCAATCACTATCACTCACCATCAGTTCTGATGTAAAGTGTTTACTTCTCTCTCTCTCACATACACCCATAAATAATACATGGTATTCTGTGCATGTGTGTTTTCATTTACATAAGTATTATCACATGGGATGACTTTCCTTTTTGATTCGACATCATGATTTTGATATATATCCATATTAAAACATACAAACCTAGTTCAACCCTTTTAACCACTGCATATATTCCATCCAGTAAATAAATAGAATAAAAGTAAATAAAAACACATTTCATTTATCCATCTCCTATTGATAACAGTGTAGGTAGTTTCCAATTTTTCAACTCTGCCATGAAATCGCTTATCTGTGTCACCTTTTATACTTGAAGGAGAGTTTTCTATTGGGTAACTAAAAGTACTTCCAAGTCCAGTCTCTGTGTGTTGGAGAGATGATTTGATGAGCCCAGCTGCTTTTTTTCACATCAGATCTGTTGGGATCATGGAGAAGGCCTCCTAATAAAGAGCACTTCTCTTCCCACCTCAAGTTCTGAATAAGCTGAAAGTAAAATGCAGGATCAATAGACTACCTTTATTGCTGGTAACGTCCAGGTTGGAGGATGAAGCAGTGGCGAGCCATGTGGGTCTGAGAAGGAAACTCCATGCATGGGCAGACTACCATCCATCACAGAGAGCTAGGAACTGGGCCAGGCTCCGCTCACCTCTGTCCTTCCAGCCACCCAAGGGCCAACTTTGGAGGAACAGCAGAATGCATGGCCCTCTGGAGGGAGCCTACTCTCAAGAGCATCGGAGAAGTCACTCTCTGGGGCACGGGAAAGCCAGGAGAGCATTTCTAAAACAGCATGAGTCTACAGCAAGGAGGCTTTTTTTTCTTTTTTTTTTTTTAGTCATGGCACGCAAGATCTTTTAGTTGCAGTATGCGGGATCTAGTTCCCTGACTAGGGATCGAACCTGGGCCCCCTCCATTGGAAGCACGGAGTCTTAACCACTGGACCACCAGCGAGGTCCCACAAGTAGCCTTCTTAATGATATGCTACTAACTTGTTATTTTCAGGGACAAACTGTAATAATGTGCAATGAAAACTTGTTTCATTGAAGCTATAATAGAAATGACTTATTCAGATGTGGGCAAAGGTGAGATTCACCCAAACTCCAGAGCCCCTTTTTCACTTCCCACTCCAGAAACAAGGTAGAAAAGGTGAATATATGATTCTATCTGGTGACATTTTAAGAATGAACACTATGTCCATTTGGAGAATAACAACAATGTCAATTTTATTGAGCACTTACTATGTGTCAGGCATTATACTAAGTGCTTTATATAAAACAATCCAATTAGGAAGGTATTATTCACCCCATTTTGCAGATGAGGAGACTGAAACTCAGGTTAAGTAACTTTCACAAGAAACATGAGCAGTGGGCAAGGGGCACCCACAAAAGAAAACGAAGGATAAGGAAGGGAACTAAAGTAGCAGAACCTGGACACAGTGCCCAGGAGGAGCACCAGGACTGAGCTGAGGAGGGGTGCCCACACCAGTGGCCCTAGGGGCCCAGCCATGCCCTTAGTTCCATCATTTTGCCCTATCTGAACTTCAGTCTGTTACAAGTCCGTTTTTTCTGAGTGCTTCAGTTAACGTTCTGAATCTTTCCTGGGTACTGATTTCACGCTTCATTTGGACAAGCAAGAAAGAGATTCTGTTGTTGTGAGGAAACTGAAGCAAAGTTTATTTGGTGATTTTTCCCTTGCTCAGGGCTCTGGATAGTGGTTTTGAAAATGGATTCTGGTTTTAGAAACTAATCAGTTCCAGACAAATTCAAGAAACCATTTGGGGTCATTCAATAATTATTTAAGGATTAGCACTTAATTTTTTAAATTATAAAAATAACAATACATGCTTATTGTGGGAATTTTAGAAAATGAAGAAATGTATGAAGGAGAAAATAACACTTATTCCTAAGGCCACAGCCAAGAGAGACAATCCCTGCTAAAATCCTAGTGTTTCTTTCCTCTGTGTATGTGTGCATATATATTTTAATGACATCATACTGAATATACATCTTGAATCTTTTTCACTTAAAAATACATCATGAACACTGAACAAATAGGAGTCACTGCCTTTTTTTTATTATTCTAAGTGTTTACTGCACGCTTTACACGCATTATCTCATTTAATTAAACACAAACCCCAAGAATAGTTTCTATCGTTATTCTAATTTCATAGATGGAGAAACTGGGGCTCAGAGGCCTTGTAAGGTCATTTGACTTCTAAGCTATCCTTGTTACTGAGTTGTTTTTTTTTTGTTTTTTTTTTTTTTTCGGTATGTGGGCCTCTCATTGTTGTGGCCTCTCCCGTTGCGGAGCACAGGCTCCGGTTGCGCAGGCTCAGCGGCCATGGCTCACGGGCCCAGCTGCTCCGCGGCATGTGGGATCTTCCCGGACCGGGGCACGAACCCGTGTCCCCTGCATCGGCAGGCGGACTCTCAACCACTGCACCACCAGGGAAGCCCCTTGTTACTGAGTTTTATTTTTTTATATGTTTACTAGCCATCTGCATCTCATCTCCTATTTTTCAGTTAAATTCATCTTTTTCACATCGACATTAGGGACTTACTAAGGGTATTAATGTTTTGGCTTTCAAGTAGAAATATTTTCTTCCTTTTGCCACTTGGCCTTTATACTTTTTTCTAATCTCAGCATAGAGAAGTTACTAATTTAAGTACTCAAACTATCAATTTTCCTTTATGGTTTCTTTCTTTTTATGCTTAAAAAGGTCTTTCCCGCCAAAATATCAAACAAACTATATTTACTCTAGTTTTTTAAGGGTTTCATTTATACATATATATACACTTAAATGTAGTACATCTGGAATTTATTTTATTGTGTAGTGTGGGTTAAATATATAATCAATAATTGTCCTAGCTCTGTTAATTGACTATAATTTCCTCACTGATTTGAAATGCCATACTTAACACATAAATTCTGACGTATGCTGTGGTCTCTTTCTGGATTTCTCCATCTGGTACTATGGCAAACTTTGCAAAGTGCTCACCAAACTCTTTTTTTTTTTTTTTTTATTACTTCTGAGTAGACAACTAGACTGCATTTCCCATGCTCCCTTGCAGTTAGTAGCTACCATATGACTGATAGGAGGTGAGGGAAAAGACATGTGGCACTTACAGAATGACCTATAAAAATAAAACCTCATGAGAGCAATTCTCCAAGATCTTTTCCCTTCTCGGCTGCCTAGAATTGAAAGGATCCCCAAGACAATCCTGGAAGCCCTGTGGTGAGAAAAGGATCTACAAGGTAGAAGGAGCCTGGGCCTCTGAATCTCTCTCTTTAGAAGATAGCTGCTGGCCCATCTGAAATGCCCATTTTTGACTTTATGTGAATGAGAAATGAACTCCTATTATATCTGGGATTATATATTTGAGGGTTCAGTTATCTGATAGCCATTTTTTTTTTTTTTTTGCAATTCTTGAACATTAAGAATCACTTTGGTTCCCCCCTCAAATTGCAGTTCTTATTGAAATTGCATTAAACTTATAATATGGGAAGAATAATGATTTATATGCCTTCAATATGCCAATTCAAGACCATACTATGTTCTACAATTAGTTACATATTCTTTTATGATCTTCATTAAAACTGGGTGATTTTCTTCATATACAGCCTGCCTATTATATATGTTTAAACATGTTATTTTTGTGGGATTTTTTCTTTTATATTATATAACTTATTATTCTTGATATATTACATAACTATCTTTGGTATATTTTAATATCTGGCCACCATAATGATTTCTTAATTGATTTTGGAGGATACTCAAGATTTTTTCTGTAAAGGTCTAGATGAGCCATATCGTCTCTATCAAAACTATTCAACTCTGCTGGTATAGTTCACAGGCAACCACTAGACAACATGTAAATGAGAAGGCATGGTTATATTCCAGTAAAACTTTATTTACAAAAGCAGTCCAGGCTAGATTTGACCTTTGGTACATAATTCGCCCACTCTGGTCTAAATAAATCACATTATTTGCAAATAACAATACTTACTTTTTTTTTCTGTTTTAAGACTTACAGTATTGAGACTTACCTGGTGGTCCAATGGTTAAGACTCCACACTTGCCATTGCAGGGGACGTGGGTTCGATCCCTGGTCAGGAAACTAAGATCCTACATGCCACGTGGTACAGCCAAAAAAAAAAAAAAAAATTAAAATTAAGTAAAAAGACTTACAGTATTGCCTAGAACTTTGATAATGTTATGGATATTAAAATGTTTGTGATAGTATCATATCTATTTTAATGAGATTGTCTCTAGTGTTTCATCAATAGCATGGCTATTGATTTGGAAGAGAGGGGTGTGTGTGCATGTGTGTGTCTATAATTTTAAAGTTGTATTCTATATCATTCTATGCCAAGTTTATTGCAAGTTTTAAACAGAAAGGATATTCAGTCTTACGCCTCTTGATCATATTTAGATAGCGATGTGACTTTGGTCGTTGACCTATTACTGTATAATTTACATTCCTGGATTTCCCTGTTGCAAGTCATCCATGAATTCCTGGGTAACATAATAAACATTCTGTATATTATTCTTGTAATACTATTAGGTAGGATTTTTGCATATTTAATAATATGGGAAATTGGGCTATAAATTTTTTAATCTTTGTCAAATTTTTACTTTAGAATTATGATTTTTTTAAATGAATTTTCAAGTGTTTTCATATTTACTTTTCTCAGCAAGAATTTGAGTTTTTTTTTTTATCCTTAGAAATTTGACAAATTGTCAGTCTGGTATACTTTGGGGAGGTAATTACTTAGCAACATTTTTCCATTTCTTCTATAATCTTTGATGTATCTAGGTTTCCTACTTATGGGCTGGGTGAATATTTTGAAGGAGTTGTCAGCATGTAAATATCAAGCTAAAAGAGAAAAGAGTAAAATAACAAGTATTTTAGAAGATGCTAGAAGTATGGAAAGCTTTTTATAAAAGGAAGATATTAAAAGCTAGTATCTTCTTGAAAATAGTTATGTTTCTTTAATTTTAATTGTCTCAAATTGGTCTACCATAGTCCCACTTATGTTGAATGGCCCTAAATAATTCCTATCCATCAACGGCCAGTTTCCATAAATATACCTCAATAGCCATAGTAGTTGAGGTGAATTATTATAAAACCAAATCTGTTTGATGGGCAACAGACAAACCAAAGAGAGGAAAAAATCTGGAGAGTAAATAGAAAATAAAATTAATAAACGTAAATGATGATAATAAAGCATTGAAGGCTGAAAGTCCTTTGACCATCTGCTTAAGTTACTATATAACCATGGTACTCAGATTTTTCTCCTCCAAGTCTGTATTATGCTGTTTGTTTGACCAAACCTTTCTTCATTGACACCACAATGCTAGCCTGATTTAGCCCAACCTCTTTGACTGATTAATCAAAAATCCAAAATTTTGTATTTCAGATTCTTAGGATTATAATTTGTTCTTGACTCTTTGACAGAGAACTTGCCGAGACTGGGAATGAAAGTAAGGGCAAAATTAATCAAATATCTGGGTTTACTAGGGACAGTCTCTACTTATGCTGTGGTCCTGATGTAATAGTAGTACCTCATTGTACTCTCAAAGTGCCCTTTTATAAACAAATTGTCTTATTACATCTGACCGTATAATGCAGTGAGAATAATAAACCTATTCTAAATTAGAGGCTGAGAATAAGTTAACAGGTCAGGTATGTAAGATGAAGAGGGGAGATGCCACAGGGATGGCAGAGTCTTTGAGATCCATGAGCTGATCAGGTAGGTACTAATGCTTCCATTCACCGCAGAGATGCCAGAGAAGGAAGCACTGTGATAGAGTGAGTGAATGACTCCACCAAGTCTGTGCTTAAAGATGTGTGAGGAAAGGGAAATGGGTGTAAGGGGATGGGGTGCAGGTGAGAGGGCACAGGATTAGGAGGTGGAAGGATGGGAAGAAGTGGCGGGGTGAGGAGAGGAGACAGCAGAGCAGGAAAACAGAAAGAGAAATGGGAACTGAAAAGCATCAAATGGAAAATTCTTCCTAAATGTTGAGTTCACATTTATTATTTTCATGAGGGAAAAACTAAAAAACATCACAATGAGAGGATAGACACTTCAGAAAACAGATGCTGACAAAGACTCACTTTGACCAAACTTGAATCAAGCTCCTGAGTCCTCTCTCAGACTAAGCTCCGACCTTGGGCTCTGTCCTTGGCCTGCTTATTCCATAACAAGAATCTTGCTAAAATTAGCTTAGTATAAATCTCCCACTCGTGGTCTGATGATCTTCAATATCTGTCCAAATTCCTCATCCCCCACTTCAATATCTTTATCACCCTCATCTGCCTTCAGCAAAAATCTTGTTAGGTCAGTTTAGCAAAGAACTAGCCTATATCTTAGCAACTTTTTATCCACTGACTCTCAACCCTGCTCCTTGGCTCTAAATCCCCACTTTCTCTGTTGTGTTCCAAGTTGAGCCCCATCTTTCTCCCAAGTGTGCAACCCCATTGTAGTAGCCCCCGTTGAATAAAGTATTCCTTACTGTCTTTAACAAGTGTCATGAATAATTTTTTCTTGAATAATGCCTATCCTAAAGTGTCAGCTCTGTGGTAAGGAAAACTATACAAGAAAGATGAGGAAGTGAGAAAAGCACCATCAAATCTTTGGGCTCCGATCCCACTGCCACTGGATAGGAAGGTAGCCTTCAATGGTGAGCCGAGTCCAAGCTTCCTCCTCCAAGCGTGAGTTTACATACTGTGTCCTGCCCTGAGCTTTCCTCGCTGTCCAAGCAGGGAATTTCCACATCCAAATTCCTCTCCCACCAACCACTTAAGTGTTGTGTGGTGCTCTATCTCTTCAGCTTCCTGAAAGAGTAGGGTGAGAATAAGGCTTGTACTTCTCTGATTCTCCTGACTCATCTGGGAAGAAGCCACCTCACTACTTTGTATCCTGGGACTTTGACCAGTGGCTAAAAGCAGAGAACCTAAACGGAATCTGAAACTGGTAGAAAGCCAAAATGCGATAGTAAAATCTGGGACTAAACTATAGAATTCAAGATACTTAATCAAATTGAAATTGTATTTTCTTTGCAATGAGCATAAAGGTTTTTATAGATATATTCACCACCACGTTGTTTAAGGTTTAGAAAAGATGAAAACAACCTAAATGTGTAACAAAAAAAGGATTGATTAAATAATGGATGGGAAAGTCATGTGATCAAATATTATGCAGTCATTAAAAATCAGGATTTAGCACAGATGTAGAGAACAAACATACGGACACCAAGCGGGGGAAGCAGGTGGGGGTGGTGGTGGTGGTGGGATGAATTGGGAGATTGGGATTGACATATACACACTAATATGTATAAAATAGATAACTAATAAGAACCTGCTGTATAAAAATAAATAAAATTCAAAAGTTCAAAAACATTCAGGATATAGAAAATGTATGTGGTCAAGGGAACTAAACACAATATATTTACTGCAAAAAATCAGATTACAAAATGGTGTGTACAGAATGATTCCAGTTTTGTAAAAATACTGATGCATATATATACATGCATGCATTTTTTTTTTTAAAGCTAGGATACGTGCCAAAATGATCACAACAGAATACTGGCTGAGTTTATCTCTTTTCCTACATTTTGAATGTTTACCCAAAAAAGCAAGTGGATGATACTTGAGCATTAAGAAAAGTGTCTTCTTAATTCACTGGGATAAGGAATTTCTGAGAGATACCATTAAATCTAGTTCTCTGGTCTTTAAAAGACACATAGTTTCTTGACATTTGAGGGATTTTCTGTGTAAGCTGGTGCAGGTCCAGTAGAAGGCAATAAATAATGTGGCCCATCATCTCTAACCTTGATGCTAGATTCCTGTAAATTTATGCCACTCACCAACCTGGGCACATTGCAATAGGGAGATGAGGAGAAAGGAATCACTGAAGGTGCTAAACTGCTGGTAGAGATGTTGAAGGAGGGTTGCCACTAAAGCCACAGCCAAGTCCGAGTGCTCTTTGGCCACAGCTCCCAAAGTATTTCTGAAGGCATCAATAGGACCCAGTTTTATTAGGCATTTGCTCTGAGGACAGTTTCATAAGCACTCAAGCATATTAGTCTAAGCCAGTGTTTACTAACCTGGATGCTTCAGAGATATGAAGTCATATGGAAACCATATCTTATACACATTTTTCAATGGTAATGAATTCATAGTTTTTGGTTAAGTATTTCTCAATGAATAGATTCTAAATGTAAACGTCCAGGGACTATCATTTGGGGTTCTTTGTGCTAAAATATATTGAGAACCACTGCCTCAACCACTTGTATGTTTAACTCAAGCTCCAAGTTCTTCAGAAAGTTTTCTTTAACTACTCCAGGGGACAGTGGTCATCCCTTCTCTGAAATTCCTTTTATTGCACATTAGTGTATCCTGTTATTGTTTCAACTGGTGTCTTTTTCTCTCCTCAAGTAGACTGGAAGCTGGATGAGGGCAGGGCCCATGTTTTCTGCTTCTTTGTCCCCCTCCAAAGCATTCAGGCCATTGGGGACTCAATAAGTAATGATCATAGTTGTTTCTCTACGCTCTGTTCAGTCACACTATTTCAGAAGCTCCTCAACTAACAGGAAGTTTCCATTCTAAAGGGCTAGTCCCAAGGCAATTTTTCTAAGTCCAGAATTAGTGCATTCTCTTTGTTTGTACAGGAACTTTGTGCATTTACAAGCAACTTTAAATTCTATCTGATGTGTTGGGCAAAATGGCCCTACTTTCGCTCTGGCTCGAGACTGTGCTCTTTTCCATGAAAGGAGATACATTTGTAAGTAGAGAACTCTCTGTATACTGCAGGCCTAGGCCAGATTGTAGGCAAATACCCTTATCTACATGTTGCTTTATGTCTAATTCCAGGTTGTGCTTTCATTATTTCTCTTAGAACTTTCTCTTGCCATCTGCTCTCTGGAAATTATTTTTCTCATTGTTCATAAATTCCAAGTTTGTTTACTCTAGAATACAGGAGAAGCAAAAATAGAATGTTAGGCTGTGAGGGGCAGCGTCTGCCTGAGCTGAGTTTTTTCTGGGGAGTGATAAATGATGCTGAGTTCCCCGTGGGTTAGAGGGCACACAACTTCAAATAACTACAACATCCGATAACAAAGTTTTTCTCCATCATTTGCAATCCAAACACGAAGAACACAGCCCTGCGGACCCCTCATCCTTCATGTTCAATTGTAAATCCTGATTAAATAGCTTGCAGGTGTCAGGATTAAAGTATATGCAGTGGGAGCCTAAACAGAGGACCAGCTGGGTTCCTCGTTTGCCAGTTGCAGTTTCTTCTTTGTTTTGAAACTGTTGACAGTACAACTAAAAATGTTCCTTAGGGCCCAGGCTGAGTTAAATAACAAGCAGGATGAGTAAGAGAACAGCTGTAGATATTTTTCTGTGTTTAACATACCTGCCTTGTTGATTTATAGGAAGACCCCCATATAATGTACATTTTGTAATCCAAAACATTTAACCTTTCGAGCCAAGTCTGTGATAGAGACATCAGAAACAGGAAAGGTCTTGATGGGCCTTGTGTTCCCAACTGTTTCACCCCTCGAAGGATAAGTGAAATGATGGAACAACTTGATTTTAGTATTCCAATGACCGCGGTGATACTGTCTTGGCCTCATTCGATACTCACAGCTAATCAGTGGGCAAGCGACACCATGGAAAGCAGAAAGGCCTGCCCAGAGTAATGCAACTTGGGAATTCCTCTCTCTGCGTGAGCTGGATCAAGAGAGCCAGCTCTACACTAATCATCCATTCTGACTTCAGGAAGGGATGTGAACGAGAGCCTCAGTGGACCTGCCAAACCGCAGAGCAGGGCTTTGGGCCACTCCTGAGTTCCTTCTTTTGTGCGATAGCATTGATAGGCATCATGAGTTTGCAGACAGTGTAGAGTCCTTAAAATTTGTCTGTGCTTGTGATTAGCTAGACTATGGCGTTAGGAGACCTCAATGCAGCAGCAGAATTAAACAAGTTTGAAGGGTAAAATCTAAATCTTTTATGCCATTACTGTGTGCTAAGAACCTATTGCATTCATGGTACTGGGGTGGGCACCAACCTGAAATTGCATGTTTAAAATAGTGCCTATGACTTCTGACCCAACACCCGTTCCACCCCTAAGTATTCGTTAGGGCCGATTATGGTCATTCCATTCCCCTTGCTAGGGATTTGTTTGGGAATGGGCATGACCCAATCCTGGCCAATAACACGTGAGGGAAAGTCTGCCAGCTGTTGAGGTATAAACATATGGACACAAGAAAAACAGTATCTTTCTTTTCCTTTGAATACTGCCTTCCTTTGAATATTCCGGTTGAGGGGAGCCAGCATAAGAGCAAAGCCAGCACGTAGAGGTTGGTGATGCTAAGATGCTCAGAGAACTGGGCTCCTCAGTGACGTCACTGAGCTGCAGAATCAATCCTGGAATTCACCCTACTTCTGAATTCTAATTCTGTGTGATAGCACATTTTCTAATTGTTTAGCCCAGTATTACATTGTTTCTGTTAATCAAAAGCATTCTAAGTAATAACTTCTGTTCAGACATGCTACCCTCTAAAAATAATAAAGTGTATATGTCAGTGGAGGCGGGACAAAAATATTAGAATAAGATTGAAAACCTGATTTTACCTAACTACAATAACAAAACCTACTTAATTTTTTTCAAATGTAGAACAACTGATTGGATATACTTGCATTCAAGACATGCTTTTAATTAATTGGCTCTCTAGTGGCATCCCAGTTGTCTCAGAACTGATGGGATGGATAGTGGTCCCTTGTTAGTCCATGCACAGCCCAAGCACAGCTTGGATGGGAAGAGCCACCGAGACCAGAACTGACTGGGAGAATTAGGAAAGTCAACGTCTGCAAGGATCCTTTTGGAGTCAGGATGTTGGTTTCTGCTGGGTGAGAGTCTAGTGCAAAGAGAAAGAGTGGAGAACTCACTTCACACTCAAGGGACATCCGCCTTGGATACCCAGCCAGACCACCTTGTTGGCAGTATTATAAGGTGCTAAAGAACTGGGACTCCTAATAAACTGTGATACTGGGGGGTTGGGGGGGGCTTGTACTTCCAGTAAAGTGCTTTATTGGTACTATAAGCTCTTAACCATTCACCTCCCGCTAGGCACTATGAGCTACAAACTAAGAAAGCCTAAAGATGGCCTGCAAGGGTCCTAAAACTTCCAAAAGACACAGGCATAGGCCTGTCAATGTGGTGTATTGAACCCTTCAGAGTTCACCAATCTAATGTTTAAGTCCACTCTGCGTTGAGCCTTTCCAATTGATCTCCTGGCATCACACTGTATCTTTGGAAATGTCTGAAGAATACGAAAAGAGAGCTAATAGTCACTGCCAGGACTTATGCTTAGTAAGCACTTTTAGACATGATCTGATTTAATACAGCAGTCCTATAAGGTAGGTTATTGTTATTCCCACTTTTCAGATGAGGAATTCGCTCAAACTCACAAAGATAAAAAGGCATATTTGCAACTCAGACCAGCACTGTTGAAGCCAAATATGCCATTAACCACTTCTCCCTACTGCCAAGACCCCATAGAACGTTCACTTCATGTTTTTTTTTTTAATCATTTTACTGTTTATTACCATAGTCAACATTTGAATTGGCAGAACTGTTCCCATGATAGACAAGACAGAGACCTGTCATTCAAGGAAGAATAGGTGAAGGTTTTCATAAAGCTTGAGGAGAGAAGTCCCACAGTAACTAACACAAGGATGGCTGCAGCAATCTCAGACAATGGTGTGCAAGTAGGTAGGAACAAAGGGTGTTCCAGCAGTAGCTGGCCTATGTGTGTTGGCCTGAGACCACTGCTGTTTCCTAAGGGGAATTTCTTAATATGTTGGTAAGCAGATGACTTGCAACAGACATGTAAGTGGAGTAGGGTGACACCGTGCAGAATAAATTCTGTAAGTTTCTGGGCAGGTTCTACAAGTCTCACAGGTGATAGATGGTTGCTGAATTATGATTCTGCAAAGGTAATCCCATAAATGGACATCCAGGGAATTTTACGACTTGTGAAATTCTTAGGCCAAAAATTAAATAGCCACACAAACCAAACCTCCACACCGTGAATTAAAATGGTGCCATGGTAGGCCTTCTGAAAGAATCAGCAGGAAAGATTATTCAGACAGAAGATCCTCATCCTGCTCTTCAGCCAGAAGATTAGCAGGCTCCAGGTGCTCTCTGTTGCTCCAAGTCCTTCTCAGACTTTTCCTTGAGAATCTTTTTCTTCTCCTGATGCTTGGAAGGTAGCACTGTTGGCTCATTTTGAAAAAAGCCTAAGCATGGCTGCCAGATCCTGCCCCAGACTTGGACCCACCTCGAGTGCCTCACTCAGAACATTCTCACTCTAGTCCTCTGGAATTCCCAGCAGCATTTAAGGGGTGGGTGAAAATTGTTTTTATTTACTTGGGCACATTATTCAAATGTAAGTGGTACAGTTGAAAGAGCAAGATTTGAATGCATGACAGACCTCTCGTAATCATTATAAGACCCTGTGCTAACTACCTAACTTTTCTGTCTCAATTACCCCTGCAGCAAAAAGGGCATATACTACCTGACCCTTAGGAGTAGAGGGATGCGGGGAGGGGTGCTGGTGATGCCTCAAGTGATATGTGTAGAACATTCACGTATGCACGAAATAGGAGCTCAGTATTACTTTTTCTCATCTTCTATACTGACTATGGCCCCATCGATTGGGCTAGCTATGAAATAACTTAGAAACACAAAGAATTTCCTTTCAATGATTATCGAAAAGCAGCAAAGCAATTCTTATGTGCAATTATTACTATTGTAACTGCCTATCGTTTGTCTGTCTACCTCAGTAGGCTATAACCTTCTTGAGGGCAAGACCTGTGTCTTGTTCATGATGCAATTCCAGCCTCTAGCACATTATAACTACTGAGGTAAACATGGGAGTGCTGCAACAAAAAGAAGTAAAGCAGTGCTGTTCCGAACAGAAGATTTGCACATACCTCACTCAGAACAAAACCGCTAAATGTCTTGTCTTGGAACATAAATTTTGTGAAAGAAGCTTGAATATTTTCTTTATGATTGAGGATGTTGCTAATGAGTGTGAATCTCAATATCTTTATTGTACAGAATGAGAGTCAAAGGGTGGAGTTACTATATTGTAGGTAAAAGATAATAAATACTTGCTGAGTGATTTTATTATGATTCACCTCTTTTTTCTAAAAATTGAGGGCATAAAATAAATCCAAAGAATTGATGCCCATGTTAAGTTGAGATACAGTTGGGAGCCCTTTTCTGGTGGGTTGGTTGGTCATCATAAAAATGGCATTGCTTTCAAGGCAATGATTATGATATTTTCACCCTGCCTGAAATCCACCTCAATTTCCATGTTCTTATTTCCTACAAATGTCAGTTCTAATACCTAATGATACTGTTATTATCATTCATAGGTAGATGGCACTTTACAGATGAAAATGCCTGTGTCACCTTGAATCCTCATAACAAACCTGTGTGGTAAATATTATTATCCACATTTTACCAGTGAGGAAGCTGCGGCTCCAGGTCTCAGAGCAAGGAAACAAGCTTAGTCCCCATTCCTTCCCTCATCCGTTCATTAAGCATGCATTTATTTAGTCCCAGCTGAATGACAGTTATGTTATGGAGGACCAGGGACACATTGTCATATTAAACAGAGTCCCAGCCCAATTGACTCCAAATTGGGAACTCTTTCTATTGAACCAAAGAGCCTCCTGTTCTGGATAAGCCTTTTAACCTCATTACTTTGCTTCTTACCACACCTTCTGGACAGGAGACCTTCACCTGGATCACAGTGGAGCCTACTTCAGAAAACCCTGCCTTTAGGCCATGTGCCTTTCTTTTCATCCAGTACTGACCACAGAGTTCCCACCAGGAAAATAAAACACTCTGTCTGAAGAGAGCTGTTCCCACATCAGCAATGGTCCCTGTAAGGCCCAGTCAGAATCAAGTAAGCTCACTCCTGTGGGGTCCTCGGTGAGCTGCCCAGACTTGCCAACCCCAAAGGCAATGCTGCTCTGAGGAGGAGAATGTTATGCCTGAACCAGCATCCAAGGCCATTATCTCATTTAATTCTCCAAACAACTGGAGAAGTAAGTGATACCATCCCATTTTGCAGATAAGGAAATTGAGGCTCAAAGAGGTAACCAACACACACCCAAGGTTATATCGTTATCTAAGACTAAGCTGGGACTGAATTTAGATCTAATGTGACTCCAAAGCTCAAACTCCCAACCCAGGTTAAATGATAGATACTGTCATCTGAAGAAAGATGGAAATCAGGAAACCCATTGAATGTAAGGAATACATGAAGACATTTCCAAGGCTGCCCCTTGGATTCTACCACTCCTGAGAAGGTAACTTCATGTCTTTGATCTGCAAAGGAAACTAAGGCAGGGAGGACACTTAATTTGGCCAGTCCCCCAGCCAGGTGGTGATAGATCCAGGGCTAATGCAAGGTCGCTGGCCTCTTGGCTAAGTTACCATACAGCCTTGGCTCACCTGAGCCTGAGAGAATTGGACCATCAGCCAAAACACATTCACAGGAAAATTTTAATTTCCTTGGTGGAATATGTACTTCTTTGAATCAACTACCTAGACAGGGTTCCACCTATCTCATCAGACCTCCCCAGCTCTCAGTGTCATCTGGCCTGAGATTCTCCCCATTTCCAACAGGCCTCTGGAGCCTCCAGGAGCCGTGAGAGTCCCTATCTCAGTGCCCTGGGTGACAAAGACTGTGTCCCAGGTGCCCAGACGGAGGTCACGGGAAGCCCCAGGTCCACAGAGCTCAGCTCTCCCGTCTGACCGGCATTCCCAGAATCACTTTACAGCAGGGGCCAAAGATCAAAAATTTTATGGGCACTTGGGGAATTATTCCTCTCCAGCCCATCTGCCCTTTCATCTGCACACCCACTGCCCCAGAATAGCAAACAGCTCCTAGCTCCTGAACTGTTTCTCGAAAGACTTCACAGCAGGAAAACAGAGGCTAGAAATATTTCAAAAGCTTGGCCACAGCTGTCTGCAGGAGCCCATTTGAAAGCATTCGAGCAGAAAATCTCCTTCCTTTAAAGCTCCAGTCGCTGGTTTTGCTTGGCTGGGAGAACAGCAGCATCACCTTCACCCTTAGGGCCCCCCCGCCCACCTGGGTCTATCCAAGGGGATTTCGAAGCACCCTTACTTAAAGGCAGAAATCACATTAAGGGACAGAAGCTTCTAGACCTTCATAACCAAGCACGCCTGTGGTCTGCAAGGGGTTCCCACCACCGCCCTGAGAGAGGATTGCTGCTGTGGAGCACCAGGCTTCGCTCTCACCCAGACGTGTCCAGGTGCCCCACTGCTCTGGCTGTTTCTGGGCTGGCAATGAATTTGCAAACTCCAAAGAAAAACCAGTGCAGAAGCATCCTCTATAGAGTAGGGACTTGATTCCTTTATGGGGAGTCCTCCTAAGAAGAATAAAGTCAGAGCAATACTTTAGACCTAGGCTTGAGGGGTCTCTCCCCTGGTACACCCTGGCCCTTGTCTGGCCATTCTTCTCCCCATAAAGTGAGGAGTATGCAAGCGGTAGGGACTTACCCAGCTAGAGTTCACACCTCCCTTTCTAGACTATGCCCTGGCGATCGAGACCCTAAAAGTCTCTGAGCCTGTTTCCAGGCCTTTGAGGGCCTCATCCCTGTGTCTGTCCTCTGAGGCCAGGCAATCCCAGCAACATGTGCACCCAAGATGCAAGGGCCAGCCAAGGGCAGAAACTGATGGGCAATGTGGATGCTGCTGGGACGTGTGGGCCTTAAAGTACGAAGCAGAGCCAGGATGGGGAAGGAAGCAAGCAGGCTGAGAACCAGCCTTTCCTGTGCCATCTCATCCCCGTGCAGAATGTGGAGAAGTCACAGAGGCATATTTGTTAAAGTAGAAGGATAACATATTTTATAAAAACAGCTTTTTAGCATACTTTGTAACTTTTGAATATTCAGACGTTTGGTGTATGGGATTTCTTTCTACTGTTGCATCCAGAATCACAAATGTTGAGGATGAGTCTGAGTCAGAATTCATCTCAGAGTAAATAAGGATCAAGTGCGTTCGTGTCTTCATTCATTCAGCCGTAACTTATTCAGCTCCTGGCACGTGCTAAGCATCGTTCTGGGGACTGGGTATGCCATGGGAACTAGACGGTTACAGTCTAGCTAGAAGGAGAAAAAGCAGCTGTCCAATGAGGAAAGCCACAGAGTGGTGAAATGATAGCCGAGAGGCAAAGCTAGGAAGGAGACAGTAGTAGGGAGGATTGGTTTCTCTGTGCTTGGTCAGAACCTGACTCAATGTTCAGATCAATTTTTTTTTTGGCGGTACGCGGGCCTCTCACTGTTGTGGCCTCTCCCGTTGCAGAGCACAGGCTCTGGACGCACAGGCTCAGCGGCCATGGCTCACCGGCCCAGCCGCTCCACAGCATGTGGGATCTTCCCGGACCAGGGCACAAATCCGTGTCCCCTGCATCGGCAGGCGGACTCTCAACTACTGCGCCACCAGGGAAGCCCAAGACCAATTTTTTTTTAATGCAAAACATCTTTATTTGCTTTGGATTGTCCTTTTTCCAGTAAGGTTAACTTTTTTAAAGTTAATTTTTACTGGAGTATGGTTGATTTACAATGTTGTGTTAGCTTCTGCTGTACAGCAAAGTGAATCAGTTATACATATACATACATCTACTCTTTTTTAGATTCTCTTCCCATGTAGATCATTACAGAGTATTGAGTAGAGTTCCCTGTGCTATACAGTTAGGTCCTTATTAGTTACCTATTTTATATATAGTAGTGTGTATATGTCAGTCCCAGTCTCCCAGTTTATCCCTTCCTGCCCCTTCCCCCTTGGCAACCAGATTTTTTTCTACATCTGTGATTCTATTTCTGTTTTGTAAATAAGTTCATTTGTACCATTTTTTTTAGATTCCACATATAAGCAATATCATATGATATTTGTCTTTCTCTGACTTATTCAGTATGACAATTTCTAGGTCCATCCATGTCACTGCAAATGGCATTATTTCATTCTTTTTTATGGCTGAGTAATATTCCATTGTATATATATATACCACATCTGCTGTATCCATTCCTCTGTCAGTGGACATATAGGTTGCTTCCATGACCTGGCTATTGTAAATAGTACTGCAGTAAACATTGGGGTACATGTATCTTTTTGAATTATGGTTTTGTTCAGATCAGTTTTAACTTAATAACCCTTAGAGGCCTATGACTAATAATTAAATCTAATTAATTCTACAAACTTGTCTCTTTAGCCTGGCACAGTACTAAGCTTTGGGAGACCAGAGACACAGGCCCTCTTCAATGATCTCAAGTCTAGAGAGACATACATATATGTATACAACTAACTCGGGGTCAAGACAGAGGGAAACAGTAGCAGTACAAGAAAGGGTTATAGGAACACAGAGGGAGGCATGATTAATTTCTTCTAGGCATTCAGGAATGGCTTTATATCAGAAATAACATTTCAAGTGAGGTTTTTAGGATGAAATAGAATTTACAAAGAGCACAGAAACATGGAGAGACATTCCTGTTTGAGGGAAGAGCTTGAGCAAAGGCACTGAGGCCGGCCATTGCATGGAGTGCTAGGGGACTAGTTAGCCT
Organism: Lipotes vexillifer; assembly: GCF_000442215.2. NCBI lineage: Eukaryota > Metazoa > Chordata > Mammalia > Artiodactyla > Lipotidae > Lipotes > Lipotes vexillifer. The sequence continues at coordinate 5,076,117 of NW_006786541.1, forward strand.
GCACGGTGAATATGTTAAAATGTTGGCAGCAGGCTGCAAAGGCAAGCTGGGACCAGATTTTGGCAGGCCTTGCCTGGCAGGCTAAGGAGACTGATGGTTCTGGAGAAGTGGGGAAACGTGTTAGGATAATCATTCTGGAGAGGAAGCAAGGAGACCAGAAGAAGACTATTTCAATCATTTAAGCTAGAGGATCTTTGGTAGTAAAACAAGGTAATGCTGGTAATAAAGATTTAGACCTAGTAGTTCTGAGTTTCGATCTAAATTGCAAAGGCAGTCATCTGTTTCTATCTCCTTCCTCTTGTCCACTTTCTGATAATTGAGGATCATTGGTTGCAAGCAACAGATGCCAACACTGGGTAACCTATGCAGAGCTGATATTTATCTGGTGGCTATGCAGCAGCTCACAGAATCTAGGGGAAGGCTGAAGAGGCAGGTGCCATGGCAGCTCTGAGGCCCCAGGTGGCAGCCACTGTAGGAGTTTCTTTGCAGTATGTGGACAAATCTACTCCAACTATGTTTCCCCCAGTATTTTTTGTCACTCTTCTCAGGATGGAAATTTCAGGGAGAGCACATATGGTGAACTAGATTGGGTGGTTCTCCTGCCAGTCTCCCAGGGTATGGGAGGTCACTCTGATTAACAATCTAAGGAAACTCCCCAGTCAGGAACCACTGTTCCCAAAGAAGTGCGTAGGCCCTACTTGAGGGCGGGAACTCAAGCTGTCTTTCTCACTATGTATCCCCAGTGCCTAGAAGGGTGCCTGGCACCTAGCATGTGTATGATAAATATCTCCTGATGACAGAAGGTCATGGAGCAAATGTGACAGATGTCCACACCACCTTACCAGGCTCCTGCTGCCCACCACTGACTTCTCTGCCCTCCCTGGGTGTCAGGGGAGTGTCAGGACACTGAGCACACCCCCCTGTTTGGGAAACTGGCCAACCCACCCTTCACTCCTCAATACAACTGATGTCCTTGTGCCAATTCTTCAGCTGTCCCCGGGTGTACTCCCTGGAATTTCTAAACACTGATGATGATTTCCTGTTGGATGGGATGTTTGGGATTTGGGCTTTGTTTTTCTTTTAAATACCATTCCTATTCAAAATGTGAGATCCTTTTTTCTGGAAGTTATTTTTCATCATCTTTTCTCTCCCCAAGTTTTTGCACCATGGGCCTTCCTGCCTTCCTGTGGTTGGCCCTATAAAAATTATGTTCCTAAAGAGTTACTGGGGAGGTGTGGGGAGGGGGCGATGATTACTTGTTGGCTGGGGGTTTTTTGCATTTTTTTTTTCCCATCCAGGGCACTTTGCCAAGGCATCTACAATGACTTTGTTCCCTCCAACATGGAGTGCCTTCGTAGAGGCCAAGGCCAAGGCCACTGTTAAATTGGGGTCTGTCCCTGACTTCAGGACTTGACTCCAAAGGACATAGGGAAGCTGCTGGTATCCAGGGGAGAGGCAGCTCCTTTGCTCCAGGCAGTAGATTTAAGCCCACTTGTAAAATAAAAAGAAGGGGAGGGAGGGGAAGGGGAGAGAAGGGGAGAAGGGAAGAAAAGGTTACCTGTTTGGCAAGAAGTTGCTACTTTTTTAATCAAACTGTCCCAGCTCTGTTTATGGCTTAACATCAATATTAAGTCATCATAAAACTGAAGGTTTATGGTCCCTAAAAGAAACATTGAAAAATGTATGCATCCTATAACTCCTAGAACATGTTGTCTAGATCCATATGGGTAGTAGGAATTTTTGTGGAGGTGATAGGCCACGCGGTGTTGATGTGCAAAGCAGCTAAGGGGGAACTGTCCCCAGCTTCCTCTGACGTTTGGGATACTGGGGGCCTCCGTAGTGGCTCCACCTTCCCCCACGTGGTCCTAAAACTCTTTACACGTTCCTTTGGCTTCCAGAATAAAATCCAATCCAATCCAGTATGAAATGGCCATCAAGGTTCCCCTTGAGCTGGCCACTGCTCCCCTCTCCACACGCCCCCTCACCACTTTACCACCTTCCCTTGCCAAGCTCTGTGCAGCAGGAGGCCACCTGCAGTTGCAGTCCCCTGCCTGGTGCCTTCTCCATTTGCTCTACACCTGTCACCTCTCTCTGGGTCACAAGTGAAACATCACCTCCTCAAAGGTCTACGCAGTTTCCCCCCAAGCTGAGCCAAGCTCTCCCCCAGGTTGTCTTGCTTGCCTAGGCGAGAGAACCACTAGGAAAGAGAAACAAAGTGTCTGCAGAGAAAACTAAAGCTGCCAACAGGGCTCCCCTCCTAAGCATGCTGCTGAGTATGGTGTCAACAAGAGCTTCGAGAGCCCTCCCTTGAGGCTCCCAAGGAAAGTAATGGGGAGAGCTTGGCTCAGCCCTGCATATCCATGTGTTAACTCTATGCCCTGGACATGTCACTGAAACCCCTGAGCCTCGCTTTCTTCCTCTGTAACAGAGGCACAATAATAACACCCTGCCGATTTTGCAGCACTGTTGTAAGGTTTGAAAGACCAAGTATGTGAAAATAAGTTGTCTTTGTGAAGAGCTATAGGATAGAAGGGACTGTGGTTAGGAGTGGAGGGGCCAACCCCCTGCTTTACATCAGCAGCTGTATCCTCGAAGACTGCTTCCCATGTGCGCAGTGAAATACAGAACTTTAGAGCAGAAGACACAGTTGCAGTCATCTCAAGATGGCTTTTTTTAGCTTTCTAAAAAAATTTTAATTGTGGTAAAATATAACATAAAATTTACCGTCTTACCCATCTTTAAGTGTACAGTTCAGTGGTATTTACATTCACAGTGTTGTGCAAACGTCATCATCATACGTCTCCAAAACGAATTTTCAACTTGCAAAACTGAAACTCAATATCCATTAAATAATAACTCCCCATTCCCTCACCACCACCCCCAGCCCCTGGAAACCACCATTCTACTTTCTGTCTCTATGAATCTGACTACTCTTGTGTTCTTCATACAAGTGGAATCATAGAGTATTTGTGTTCTTGTGACTAGCTTATTTTACTTAGCACAATGTCCTCAGCTTCATCAGTGTTGTAGCATGTGTCAGAATTTCCTTTAAGGTTGAATAATATTCCATTGTATGTATATACCACATTTTGTTTATCCATTCACCTATCAATGGATACTTGGGTTGTTTCTGCCTTTGGGTTATCATGAATAATGTTGCTATGAACGTGAGTGTACAGATATCTTTTCAAGAACCTGCTTCTAATTCTTTTGGGTATATACCCACAAGTGATTTGCTGGGTCATATGGTAATCTGTGTTTAGTTTTTTGAGGCCACCATCCTGTTTTCAAAAGTAGCTACAACATTGTACATTCACACCAACATTGTACAAGCATTCCAATTTCTCCACATCCTCACCAACACTGTTTTTTTTAATGGTAGCCATTCTAAAGCGTGTGAGGTTGTAGGTGTCTCATTACGGTCTTGATTTGCATTTCGCTGATGATCAGTGATGTTGAGCATCTTTTCATGTGCTTATGGGCCATTTGTATATCTTCTTTGGAGAAATGTCTGTTGAAGTTCTTTGCCCATTTTTAAATTAGATTTTGGAGGGTTTTGTTGTTGAGTTGTAGGAGTTCTTTATATATTCTGGATCTTAATTCCTCATCAGATACATGGTTTGCAAATATTTTTTTTCCTATTCCATGGGTTGCCTTTTCACTGTTAGCTGTCTTTTGATGCACTGTCTTTTGATGCACAGAACTTTTTTTTCAAGTTCAGTTTATCTATTTTTTTTCTTCATTCCTTAATGTGTGGTGAAGATGATTTTTTTTTTTTTTTTTTTTTTGTGGTACGCGGGCCTCTCACCGCTGTGGCCTCTCCCGTTGCGGAGCACAGGCTCCGGACACGCAGGCCCAGCGGCCATGGCTCACGGGCCCAGCCGCTCCGCGGCATATGGGATCTTCCCGGACCAGGGCACGAACCCGTGTCCCCTGCATCGGCAGGCGGACTCCCAACCACTGCGCCACCAGGGAAGCCCTGAAGATGATTTTTGACAGAACAGAAAACTGAGCTCAGAATGGGCAAGAGTCTGCCAGAGGGAAGGCAGCTGGATAGGGACAGAGCTGAGGTTAAAACCCAAGGCTCCTGTGTCTTAGTCCCACATCCTCTCTACTCTTCTAGAAAATAGACACCCTGGGAGTAAGTGACCCTGGGCTTTCCTGTGTGTCTAACTAGAAAAAAACTGGGGACACAAAATGTGATATTGGAGTTGGCGAATTTTCCTTTAGGTGGGATCAGCTAGCCCTCAGTCCAGACCACTGTGTCAAGAGTATGTGATGGGCTTGTTCCTTTACATAAGAGGGTCATTCTTCAGGACACCTTTGATCATCAGAGGTGAACAGCAGCCAAAGAAAAGGTATCGCAAAAAAACTGGCTCCATGATCAGTGACACGGTGATTTGGTGGAATATAACTTTGAGTCACTGATATGAGGGGAAAAAATGCTAGTGGCCTTCCGTGTGCATACCCTTTGTGCCTAGTGGCCAGCAAACTGGAGAAAACTTGTGTTTTGAAGCATTATCTTGAGGAAGGAAATGAAGATGTGGGGGCTTTGGTAAACCTGTTGGGCTAAGGCAAGGGTTGGCAAACCACAGCCCACAGGCTAAATAAAGTATTATTGAAACACAGCCAGGCTCGTTTGATGTGTTGTCTATGGCTGCTTTCACACCTCATCAGAGTTGAGTAATCGTGACAGAGACATATGGCCCACAGAGCCTAAATTACTTACTATCTGGCCCTCTACCAAAATTTTAAAAAAGGTTGCTGACCCCTGGACTAGGGTAACAGGGAAAGTTGAGTGGGCACAACAGCAGAAGCCCCTTGCCCACAGGGCAGCCCCGCCCTCAGGGACCTTGTGGCCCTCATGGCTGGCTGGAGTGTGACCATTAGCCACTTCAGGAGATGGACTAGTGGCAATGTGAGGAAAGTTCTAGCTGTTCTGTACTCTCATGGTGCCTCCCCAGGCCCAGCCCAGAGAGGATCTGGTAGTTGTGAGGTGGCTGAGCACAGAGAGAGTAAGAGCCCCACAGGAGCCAGGTCCCAGCCCTGCCACGTTCATTGGCCATACTCTTGAGACACCCACAAAGGCTTCTGGTCTAAAGGCAGAGTGGCAGCTTGGAAGTCAAGGTCCAGTCACATTAGATAGAGCTTGATGTGGTGCTCACACTGCTGTCATTTATGTTCAGCTTTCTTACGCATGCTGTTAATAACTCGTCACTCTCAAAGAGGATATTAATTAGTTTACACTTCAATGTGGGTGTGGGCAATTCTCAAACTTCTTGGCCTGGTTGGTAGAACGTGCCAGAAAGACAAGGGTTGAAATAAATCTCAGCTCTGTCACCATGAGCTGTACTTGGAAAAGTGACCCAATTTCTCTCTCACTTCTATGTCCTCATCCATAAACAGGATAAACCAGAGCTGAAACAAGAATTCAGTAAGAGGATGGGCATGAAACTGCCAGAACATTCCACGAATGCCAGTTTCCTTTCCTTTGTCCATTCAGCACCACCCACCACCAGCAGCTTCTCTTCTAGAGCAGGGGTCCCCAACCCCCAGGCCACGGACTGGTAGTGGTCCATGACTTGTTAGGAACTGGGCCACACAGCAGGAGGTGAGCGGCAGGCGAGCAATTGAAGCTTCATCTGTATTTACAGCCGCTCTCCATGGCTCGCATTATCGCCTGAGCTCCGCCTCCTGTCAGATCAGTGGTGGTGGTGAGTTGTATGATTATCTCATTATATGTTACAATGTAATAATAATAGAAATAAAGTGCACAATAAATGTAATGCACTTGAATCATCCCGAAACCATCCCCCCCGACCCCCCACCCTTGGTCCATGGAAAAATTGTCTTCCACGAAACCAGTCCCTGGTGCCAAAAAGGTTGGGGACTGCTGCTCTAGAGGCCAACCCTCTCAAGTCTCTGGGGTCTCCTGCCCTCCATACCCCTCACTCTCTATGGCTGCTCCAGGATGAACTAAAGGCTCCAACAGACTCCACACGTGAATAAACAATTGTGCTACAGTGTAACGGATTTTCAAGATACAACTACAGTCATTTTGTGATTGGGTGAAACGTCTGTTCTTTAGAACAGTAGTCCCCAACCTTTCTGGCACCAGGGACCTGTTTCGTGCAAGACAGTTTTTCCATGGGGGGTGTTGGTTCAGGCGGTAATGCAAGCAATGGGGAGCAGCAGATGAAAGCTCACTCGCTCACCCACCGCTCACCTCCTGCTGTGTGGCCCAGTTCCTAACAGGCCTCGGACTGTTACTTGTCCACAGCCTAGGGGTTGGGGACCCCTGCTTTAGAAGCTTCTGTGGATTTAGCCCAATGGAGAGACACAGTTCCAGGAAGTATGCCCTAGTTTTAGACCATCCCACTCCTCAGAATCGCTGGACATAAGAGCAGTTCAAACACTAATTAGGGCCTCTCCAGTGCTAACTCAAACTCATAGTCTGGTCTCAGAACTGACTGTTTCCTCAAGGCCTCACAGGGATGCTGCAGCTCCCAGTTTCTGTTTCCTGCCCCTTTCAGCCACAGCCATTGCTATAAGCCCAGACTCTGAGGCCTCCAGATGACTTTGTGGGAATGTTTATCACATTGTTGTTTGTTATAGCAAAATATTGTTGGACATTTAGACATAGAGGGGTTGGGTAAATCAGTTACACCACAATGCAGCCATTAAAATTTACAGTAGACCAGAATTTATTGAAAAGATATTTGCAATTACATTTAAGTGAAAACAGCACGTTTCAAAATCATATGAACAAAAACATGGGGATTATTCAGTTTTTATATTACAAATATTTATTCACATATGTGTATTTGCACAGGAAAAGTATAAAAATGTAAGAAATCAATAGTAGGTTCCTCTGCTTATAATGTACATGGATTTTACTGTTTTATGTATTAAGTATATATTTATATTTCAGAATCTTTATAATAGGAAAAATTAAATAATGCCATGTATGAAGTAAAAATGTTTTATATGAAGTGAAAAAAAAAAAGACCAGGAGGTCCCCTTCTCCAACATGGACATCTAAATAAATACAGAGGGAAAAATGGACCCTGTTCACCAGGGCTCTGCCTTATTTGTCACACTAACAGGGTGACAACAAAAGAACTGGATGACGAACTCCAAATCTTGGCTCATTCTTTTCACTGTGTTCAAAGACTGAGTTTATAGCCTTTTACACTATGAGATGTACAAGCTAGAAGGCCCTGCAGAGACCTTATAACACTCGTGTTCCGAGGGATGGAGTGGCATGCTGAGTTCTCCCAGCAGCCTGGGACCCTTCTTCTCACGCTTGGCTACATCTCCTATCCTGGTGCTCCAACCTTTAGCTTTGGAGGACTCTGTCTTTGCCTCAACCCCTCCTAACCCTCAGCTCCTCCGTGGTCAGCACGTAGCCATACACACCCTGGGGTGACAAATACATGGGTGGATTCTGAAACAAAGGGGACCTTTTGTTACCAATGGGAAAGGAACCCTGATCGGGATGTAGGAGATTCAGGTTGTCATCTGTGGTCTGAGCTCTGCCTGGTGACCAGGTGCCTCCATGAACCCAGCTTGTTCATAACCAACTGATGAAAGCCATTCAACTGATAAGACCATGGTGGAGGATCCCACCAAATAACATTTCTGTGCTTCAGAAAAGCCACATTATGATTGGGTTAGTATGTTCACTGTGGTTATTTAATGGATTTCGTGCTCAAAAAGACCCAACATACTGACTTTCACCACAGACAAGCCAATGCTGAAGACTAACGCTATGAGAGTAGAGCTCAATGAACTTTAAGTGTAAAAAATACAACTTAAGGAAAGAAAAGCCTTCATCAATACAAATTTCATGGTATTATCAATCTGTAAACATCCTAAGAGCAATCTGTCCCTTGCTGAAGGCTGTATGATTGTTTTTTTTATATGAACTGCCCTCCTTAGAGCAACTTGAGTAGTTTTCTGGGTGTGTGTTCCGACCCTCATCATTCTGTATGTTGTATTGTAGTGATATAGTGCAAAAATGTACACAAGACCTGGTGTGCCCCCCTCAAGTGAGGTAGTGGAAATGAAAAGAACAATCATGATATAGACATCTAAGAGTAAGAACAGGTTGCTGTGGAAGCTTGTAGTCGCGAACTAAACCAGAATTGGGGGTCCGGGAAGGCTTCCTGGAGAGTGTGACGTCTAAGTGGGGTTCTAACCATAGTTTAGACTGAGCCCCGCAATGAAGAGAATTTAGAGTTTTCAAAATTCAGATAGTTCATTATTCAAAAGGAAGCTTCCTAAAAGCTGAAAGTTTTGGATAAATTCTAGAAGCAGAAAATAGCATAAATTATAGCCTGCAGAGCCCAGCTACCCTGAGTGCTATATTTCTTGGGCTTTTCACCACAACTTCTTTCATTTCAGATCCCTATTGACTTAAGCCCAGCCTCACCTTTGAGATCAGTGTGGACTAGAATAATGTGGGAACATTTTCTGTTACATAAACAAGAAAATTTGCAGCTCAGGTGGTGGTACCCAAACTCAGTTCCTGGATATGAAGAAAGGCCCCCAGGGGGCTCCACATGCCCCTTGATGAATGGTACATGAGGGGGTGCAATAGAGGCAGCCTCCCCTGCCACGTGAAAGTGCCGGGCAGAAGCTAACAGTCTGGTCTCCCCACCTGCCTGGAGCTGGCACCTCTGACCTGCCCTCCTCTGTCACTTCTGAGCCCCAGTGGGGAAAGTGTATCAGCCAGAGCCCATCCATCACGGAGCATTTGTCCAAAATCAAAGCCCCACTGCCCTTCATTAACACTGCTTGGGACATTCCCAGATTATCAGGAATTTGTTAGCTAGTCAGAGCAAGGCAATGGGCAGACTCCTGGGGGGAGGATACGTCAATCCAGGACAGATGCCATTTTGATGAACCTGGGAAGATGAGACCCAACTGCCAGGTCTTCAGGAGAGCACTCCCCTCCCCTACCACTACTCAAGGACCCATTTCAGAAGAGAGCAAAGGGGCGAAAGCAACCAAGAAGTGGAATTCTTCCTCACAACCTAAGATGCTCTTGACAGCTCTGAGTGACCACCTCTTCACCAATCCCTTCAACAGCTCAGAGGTGGCAAATGAATTTCCAGGGAGGGCAACCTGGGCTGGAGCCAAGCATTCTAGCAAACAAACTGACCTTCAGTTTCCTCCATTTCAAAATGAAAGCTATCATACCGTTTTTGTTACAAAGGTTGCCATAAAGACTAAGTCAGATAAGGTAGTTAAGGCCACGTGGCACAACATCTGGCGCATACAGTAATTATTATTACTCTCGTAAAATTATAAGTTACTGTGGAATTCTGCCAATAAATTATTGACTAGTAAGATTATAGATTTTCTAAGTCATAGTTTGACTTTTCTGTTCTTTAAATGTACCTTTGATGGAAACAGGAATTCTTGCTATTTAGAAGCTCAGGTACACAGTTGAATCAGGAGCATATGCATTTGCCCAGATCCATGTTTTTGTTTTATTTTTCTTAAAGCCCCCCCAAACAAACAAAATAACAACAATGATAACAAACCTCTCTTCTTGAGCTACTATTGAGTCCTGCCTCAAAAATAAAATGTTAAAAATTTGAAAAAGAGACGTTTATTTTCCTTTTAGGCCACAGAGCACCCTGCTAGCATCATTGCAAGAGCTCACATTTGTAGTAACTGAAATGACAGATGCTGTCAGTGAAACTGAAGAGGCCTCGGGAGTATCGTTGTGGTTTGGCTAAATGATGATCAGATGAAATATTGTTGGTTAAGTCTTACCGAGGATGTCTTCACATTAGAGCTGTTTGCAAAAAAAAGCGACGTGAAGTCAGCATGGGCTTGCTGTTTTTCTCGTGCATGTTTTTCATTTTGATATTATATCATGAACAGCTGTAAGGATAATGTTAATCGTCCCTTCTGGAAACATTCATCACAAGGGTTTATTTATTATTTGGTTTAAGTATTTAAAAGTTAAAGCATTTCCAAGCTGTCACTATTGAAATATTTCTAATATTGCAAAAGGGCAATTATTTCAGAGAGCCTACTCTTAAGATTTCCACTTAGGAGAGAAAATAATAACCAATGTTCTATGGGTTTGGTTAATGTGACTGAAAGGTGCATTGGGAATGGTTCTTTGTTCACTGAGAACCAAAAATTTTGCCGTGTAAATGTGGAGCTGTAAATTCTAAGAAGGTATGGATGAGTGAGTTGGGGCGGGGGTGGTGGTGGTATTGATATGATAGAAGCCTGGCAGGCTCTGTACCACCAAAAGAATAATATAGTCATGTAGGACTTCACAAAGTGTTTTCTGTTTTTGTCTCAGCCTCACAATTGTCCTTCAAACTAGGCATTTGTAGCACTTCATAGATGAAGAAACTGAGACAGAGTTTTTATGGCTTACATAAGATCAGCCAGTGTGGCTTTTTGTTTTATAATTGTGTCAGACACTGCTGTGCTAGGCAGAGCTTCCACCAAGCCAGAATGGATGAATTAGGATGGAGAAGGAAAGCCCAGGATTCTTGGTTCGGGAAGCCAAGAGCAGCTACACTGTAGCACTCTCACCCCTTAGCCAAGAAGCTTTGTGTAGGGCGTAGTTTGTACAGTCACACAAGAAGACCCTGGTCCTATGTCTTGGGAACACAAGGACCAAAAAAGGCACAGTCCCGACCTTCAGAAGTTGATAATCACTCAGCTAACATAGGTCATTAAAAAAAGAACCTCGCATCTTTGGATACTGTGCATTCTCTCTTACTCTGGCCCTTCTTTCTGATTATGTTTTGAAATATGAGTTTCTCATTTACAGCTCAGTGAAACCCGACTAGACTGAATGCACAGCAAAGTCTTGTTGCTACTGCCCAGCCTCCTCTTGGTATTCAGTGCCAAGTGTTGCCTTTGTCAGTTAGAAATGCAGTATAAAAACCCACTCTGCTTTTCTTGGATCCAAAGGAAGCCTCATCAAATTTTCTTTAACTATGACATGTGGAAAACACCAAAAAACAATCTGCCTATCCCATATGGACTTGAAAAGAAATTCATTAATGCAATTCTTAAGAGAAACATATGGCAAAACAGCTAATTGTGAAGTTTGTCAGTACAGTGCAGTACTTTTTAAAAATGAATTATTATTTTTTTAAAGAACCACTTGAATGGACTTTGCAGTTGTATCTTTGGAAATGAGATCCCTGGATGTTGAGAGCTTAGGATTTCCCTGGAAACAAAATTATAAGGAAATGTAAGAATGCTGAAGGAATTCAAAGCATGACTTTGTGGAAACTGGGTTGAGACCATCTCAAAGGAACAACAAAGGATGTTCTGTTCCCCCAGTGACTGTGCTTTTCCCAGTGGATTCCTTTGAGGTTCAGATGAGTTGTCCTTGGCAGGGCTCCACTGAATGTGCCATTTTCACCCCTCCTTGATCCCAGTGATGGTGTTATTTGCTCCCCTGCAGCCTGGAAAGGCTCCTCAAATGGAACCGCTGTTCTTTGACCTGGGGCAGGGTCAGAGGCTCAAGAGTTGAGCTCAAAATGGAAGGTTAACTTTCATGAGATAGGGTGGCCAGTGAGGCTGGGTTACCAAATTCAAGAAACCCCAATTAGAAGGTTTTCCCATGCTCCTTCTGCCTAAAGCACCTCCTCCTCATCTGCCCTGGGATGCCTGGTCTGCCTCTCATGTGGCCATAAAGTGCACTTAATTGATGGATGTGAGTGGCCTTAGTTTAAGTGATTATCAAGTCTGACACAAGCCCTAGGGGCTGTGTTCACATCTGTACTGATTGGTTGGTCATTGGCTCCAGTTGGCCCATGGACCAGATGGAAGACGGACAGGTGTGAATAAAAGACTTGGGGCTTTAGAGTCAAACTGGCTCATCCCCTCCCAGAGTAGAGGCCTTGGACAAGATAGCCAGTTCTCTGGAGCCTCAGTTTCCCCTCTGCAGAAGAGAGCTGATAATACTTGCCTTTAAAACAAAAAAAGTAGCAGCAATAAAATCTGCCCTGAGGGGTTCTCACAAGGTTTGAAGGAGATGTTGACTGTCATGTCCCAGCCACTTAGAGTTCAACAGTGAGTATTTGGGGTTGTCACCATCTTGCCTCTTGCTCTGAGATCTTTGGGGGCACTTTCTCTAGGATCTAGAGCTGGTTCCCATTCAGAAACAAAGGACTTCCTGTCTACCACTTCATTCTCACCACTGTGGGCTGCCTCTCAAGAGGAGGCTTCTGGAAGGCAGGGGTCTGAAGTGTGACAGCCTGGAGGGAAGGACACGATTCCGGGTACAGGAGAGTAGACAATCTTGGCCTTTCTCTTTTCTCCGAGGCTCCTCCTGGATCTGAACAGTATTCCTCCCAGAGTCCCCCTCTCCCCCACTTTTTTTTTTTTTTTTTTTTTTTTTTTTGATCATCACAACTGGAAACAGATTTATTTGTTGGTTTGGTTTGTTTTCCTGAAAAGAGAGTGTTTAGGGTTGCAGCAGCTGGAAAGTTCTGTGAGGGAGTCTGCCTGGACAGAGCTGGACAAGTTGCGGAGCTGAGCGCCCCTACAAGCCGTGAGAGGACTCCATTCTCCCTTTGATCTGTTTTCACGCCACTTCTCATAGGTTTGCGCCTGGGTCTGAACTCTCTTATATGATTCTCCGTTCTCTCTCTCTCCTTCACACTTCTTCACGCTTTACTGCCTTGATCCTTTGCCCACTTCTCTTCCTCAGCTCTTTTCCCTTTTTGACTTTGCCTGAGTGTTTCCTAGGCTCGTTGTAGTCTAGGGCCTCAGCTTTGCCTCCAGCCATGCCTTTGCCCTGCCCACACCCCCTTATTCTAGGGCACAATAAAAATTCCAGTCCCCTCAGGCTTAGGGCAGTGGGGGTCGTGCAGTCCTGAGATCCAGAGAAATTAGGGGGGCCCTTTGAGGTCCAAGAAAGTGCCAATGGCTTGGCTTAAAACAGGCCTGTCTCCTGGCTCCCCCTCCCCGGTCCCAGCACCATCAATTAGAAGCAATGCTGAGCTAAATACCACTGCTCACAGGGCAAACCTTCCTAACTGGAAATCATTACCTTTTTACTTTTTTTTTTTTTTTTAAATAAATCATGGTCTAAATAACCAAATAATGAATCTCTCACTAAGCAGCATAATCAATCTTCATAACCCACGGAAATACGCTCTGGAAAGATTGCATTTTACTGCTGTTGAAAACCTCGGTTTCATCAAATAAAGGAACAAATTGCCATTCAGGAAATTATTCTTGGGCTAAAATATGCAATCAACACTTAGTTTCCCACCTGCACAGTCCTAGAATGCACGTGGGGTAATGACATTTGACATGGGGCTTGTTACACTCCTGACCCAGGAGAAGGGTTTTCATATTTTCAATTTGCAATGTCTGGCAAGATTCCCAAAGTAATTTTCAATTAAAGTCCCTGGTACTTGTCAAACATGAAGACATTGCCCAAAAGATGGAATAACTTCATTAGGACGAGACATACTCATTTCGCCAAGCATTTCAGCTGAGTGTGCAAATACTAGGCTCTTTTCTTGTCCAAACACTAAAACTGAACAAAACAGTCATTTTCTGTCTTCTGTCCTCTACATGGATACAAATTTAAGGGGAGGGGAGTGTCCAGCCATAACCTGTCAGTGTTATTCCTTCCATCTTTGGTGAGATCTTCTCCTCTCCCCAGTCTTAGCCATGTTTGCTCATTCCCGTAGCTGACTTGACTTCCCCAGAACGTTAGGGCAGGTATCTGACCCAAGCTCAGCCAGCTAGAATTCAGAATGCTTCATACTGGACTTAAGAGAGAAGCTATTTTCTCTGTCACGTTGCCGTTAATTCTGGTCCAGAGCTTCCCTGACAGAAAACCCATGGGCGAGAATAAAGCCCTTGTGCAGAGAAACCCAAAGACCAGAGTCTGGAGTAGAGCTCTGAACACACTTGAATCCCTGTTTCCAGCTGCCTGGAAAACCAGCTCTTGCCTTGCACTGTCCACAGCAGATTATGTGAACCAATACTTGATTATTATTTTACTTAAGTTTGTGCAAATAGAATTTCTGTACTTGCTACCAGAAGAGTCCTGACTAACACATAAGTGATGCCAGTATAAGGATGTGTTGGCAGAATAAGAATGTAATAATGTAAACATTTCCTAAGCATTGTCCTTAAATAAATCATTTTTGATTGGATCAATAATAATATATTTTGCCTCTACCATGGGCCAGATTCTTGAGGTACAGAGATGATTAAAATATGGTTACAGACCTCAAGGGGCTCAAGGACTGGGAATGAATGCAGAACATGAACAAGCCCATTGTCATAACAGAGGGTTCATAAGATCATGTAAAATGCTGAGACTGATTAGCTGCAAGTAAGGCATGCAGGAGGGCTTCATGGTGGAGACAGTACTTTTCCAAGTCTTGAGGGGTGAATGCAATTGCAATATGTAGAGAAAAATGTAAAGGTGCTGCAGGCAGAGGGAACGTGGGCTAAGTATGAGGCCCAGACACATATGGCATTTCTCAGGAGAACATAATAGTTCAGTGTGGATACAGCTCTGGCACCTGGAGGGGGGGAGAAAGGTGATAAGAAATGAACCTCAGGAGGTAAATTGGAGGCAAATGATAAAAGTCATAATTTCATCCCTTGGCAAAGAGACGCAGGACCGTAAGCAAAGCAGCAGGGTGCTTAAACAACCAGGTAAACCAGGTGTTTTCGAATTTAGAATTTTAAGAGCAGTCTAGCAAGTGAATGGATTATAGAGGGGAATGACAAGAAACAAGGCGGCTCTTGAAATCCAGTGGAGCATTGACAAAGTATAGAGCAGGGCTGTGGATGTGGGAATGAATGTGAGAAAATAAATTTGAAAAAAACTTCAGAGGCACGATCACCAGAATGTCATGACAAAGAGCAGGGAGGCAAGGAGGGACAAGCCAGGAATACCTCAAAGTTCTAGCTTGAATGGCTGGGTGGACAGTGTTGCTGTGAACTGGAATGAGAAACAGGAGGCGGGGTGAAATCTGAGTGACAGTGAGGAGCTGAGAGATTGAGTCTCATCTCAGCTCTTCCATCAGCCACGTGTCTGATCTTGGATACAGTGCTTAGGCCACTTCAGTTTTCTCAACTATAAACTGAAAAGGCTGGAAAACTTCACTGCAGGTTCCTTCCTACCTTGAATAGTGTGTGATTTAAGAGACGTAATGTGAATACGACAGGTCTGACAAAGCCTAAATGTGAAAAACATGAAATTAAGCAGGATGTGACTGAGAACCCTGAATGAGCTGCAAACCAAGGGTGAACATTCCCCTTGATCCTGCTGCACAGAGAGGAGCTATCCTGGAGAAAAGGGCATGTGAGTTTGGAGATAGTATGGCACAGTCTTCCTAGGAGCATACTTCCCAGAAGTCATTCTCTGCTTGCTTTATAGCTTGAAGGTCCGTACAGACCCACTCTTCTATGTGTACTTGGTCTATGACCAAGATGGTATTGCAGAGCACTAGGGAAAGAAGACAGTATTCAAAAAGGATGGCGAGACAATTGATGACCCATGTGGGGCTACATGGAATTAAATTAAATACCTCATGCCAAACACAAAACCAATTCCAGAAGAACTAAGGACCTAAATGTGAAAGGCAAAACTTGTGGAATCAGATATAGGAGAGCATCTTTATAACCTTCCAACAGTAATGGACTTGGGGAAAAAATTATTTTGAAATAATTTAGACTTACAGAAGAGTTTCAAAAATGTTACAAAGAGTCCCATTATATTCTTCACTCAGCTTCCTTTAAAGTTAATATCTTACTTGACCATAATACGTTACCAGAACTAACACTGGTATAATACTACCTACTAAACTCTTTGAATTAAAGGCTTTTTTAAAAGACACAAACTACATATGAAAGATAAATTCAACCATATTAAAATGAAGAATTTCCATTCATCAAAGAATACAATAAAGGAAGGTAAAGAAGAAACAAATTGAGAGTCAGTATTTGCAACACATACAGCCAATGAAGGATTTGAATAAGAAGGGTTAGAACTCCTACAAATTAATAAGAAGGCAAACAACCTAAAGGAATAATGGATAGAAGAAATGAATAGGCATTTCACAGAAGAAGAGATACATATGGATGGCCAATAAACATATAAAAGATTTTTCAACCTAATTAGTAGTCAAGAAAATGCAAATTCAGACCTCAAGACCAAAAATAGCAAGTTCTGAAGAAGATATGTATCTAAATGCATAGCTGGTGGCTGGTGGTAATGTAAATGGTACCACCACTTTAGTAGTCTTTGTGGCATCCTCCAGTAAATTTGGCCAATTCCATCCCAGCGTCTTGCCACTAAAAGTGTAGTCCGTGGACTCACAGCACTGGCATCACTGTGAGCTCCCCCCTCCCAGACTAAACCAGAATTTGCATTTTAACAAGATCCCCAGGTGAGCCATATGCCTGTTGAAGTTTGAGAAGCCCAGATCTAGAGAAACTCTTGCTCATGTATACATAGCAGGTGTGTAAAAGAATGTTAGGAGCACTGTTCATTATACCAAAAAAGTCAAACCACACAAATGTCCATCAACAGTCAAATGGATAAACAAATTGTATACAGTTACACAATGAAATATTATCCAGCACTGAAAATGAGTGAACTCCTCTTACGTGCCATAAGGATGAACCTCAGCAAAAAAAGAAAAAGAAAAAAAGCAAGTCCTAAAAGATTATATCCAGTATGCTACCACTTTAAACAGACCAAACACAAGCAAAACCGAATAATGTATTGTTCAGGAATTCATACATCCTTGAGGAATCTTTTTTTTTTTCCAAAAGGGAAGACAATTATAAACAAAACTCAGGTTATTGCTGACTCTGGTGGCAAAGCATAGGGATGAACAGAAGTGGTGTGCACCAGGTATGGGCAGTAATCTAGTTCTTGAGTTGGGGGTAGGCAAGCTTATAGGTATTCCTTTTATTATGCTTTTTAACATATGTATTATTTTCATAACATGACTTAATTTGAAAATCAGTTTTGTAAAAAACCTCCCAGTGCCCCAGCATTCACAGCAGCCAATTATTGATTTGGGCCTTAAAGAGTCTGAGTCTGTTGTAAAAGGACAATGCAAAGAGGAAGAAGCAGAGATGAAAGAAAGAGTCAGGTAGCGGTAACAGCAGTTAAGGCAGTGACATCACAGGCTTGGGAGCCCAGGGAACCCCCACAAGACCAGGGGAAGAGGTCAGCTGATATAGCAAAAGCCAGTGTGATGCTCAAAATCATGACCTTCCATGGGATTTACCAGATGACTCAAAAGCCAGTTTCCAAAGGCTAACCCATAGACTCTGAGGACAAGCGACAACTTCCCAATCCTAAGTGAGGAGGGAGTGATATTTAAACAGTGATATATAAAATATATCTACCTATATAGAAATGCATGAGTAATTAGTAATATATATGTACTTACTGGAGTTAAGTAATAAATCCAGCCATTATTGGACAGCTAATATGTGAAATGGGTGACCCAAAGCAACCTTCCAAATATCAGCACGCTGGCACCTTGGCTGGTGCCAGAGCTGATCCACCAGGCCCTGTTCTCCAATAGTAGTAGGACGAAGGGCTCACCTGATCACACACACCATAAGCTAAGGTTTATGTAGAGCAGTGGTTCTCAAACTTGGCTGCACGTTGGAAGAATCATTGTGGGAGTTTTAAAAAATGCAGCCGCCTGGGTTCCACCCACAGAGATTCTGATTTAATTGACATGGGATGCAGCTGCTATACTGGGAGCTTTGAAAGCTCCCCAGATGATTCTTGTGTAGCAATTGGAAAAAAAATTTTTAATAGTGCAGCTTCCCTTTCAGAAGTGCCTGTGTGGGATCACCCAGTTAATAGGCTATGACACCTGGGGCAAAAATAAGAGCATGTAGGTCCCTAGGGATGTGGGCTGCAACCCAAACATTTTGCATAAAGGTACACAAACATGTAGTATAGAATGGCAGTAGGTGTGCTAGTTCATGATAGAGGACATGAGGATATAATGCAATTGTTAGGATGTCCCCAGGAATAATGACATCTCTTTTGATCAGTAGCTGTTTTAATACCAGGGTTTCTCAACAGTGGCACTACTGATATTCTGGACCACATAATTCTTGGTTGTGGGTACTGTTTCTCTGCATGGTAGGATGTTTAGCAGTGTCCCTGGCTTCTACCCACTAGATAACTGTAGCATCTTCCCACTTCTGACAAACAAAAATGTCTCCAGACACTGACAAATGATCCCTAATGGACAAACCTGTTGCCTAAGCAGGCATCCACCTGGTAGCAGGATGCCTGTCTCCTCTTGCAGGCAGAGCTCGTCTTTCGATGGGATTTTTTTGCAGCCCCTCACATTTTGTTTCAGGGCCCAGGAGAGCAGGGGAAGCGGGTGCAAACACAGCATCCCACTAAGCTGGTGAGCACGGTTATGGTTCCAAAGAACCCTCTTCCTTCTCTAGCTCTGATCGATGGTGGGGAGAAGAGAGGCTACTTTAGGGTGATAGGTTGGCCCTGAAGGGCAGTTTAAGACCAGTTCTTGGGACTTCCCTGGTGGCGCAGTGGTTAAGAATCCACCTGCCAATGCAGGGAATATGGGTTCTAGCCCTGGCCCGGGAAGATCCCACATGCCGCGGAGCAACTAAGCCCGTGTGCCACAACTACTGAGCCTGCGCTCTACAGACCGTGTGCCACAACTACTGAAGCCCACGCCCCTAGAGCCCATGCTCCACAGCAAGAGAAGCCACCGCAATGAGAAGCCCGCGCACCACAGTGAAGAGTAGCCCCTGCTCACCACAACTAGAGAAAACCCACGTGCAGCAACGAAGACCCAAAGCAGCCAAAAATAAAAATAAACAAATAAATTTTAAAAAATAAAATGAAACAAGTTCTTAAGGTTCCTTCCAAATGGGAGTGGTCACATCTCTCCGCCCCAGTTTGGGGGCCTGCTAACCTTTTCTAGAGAAGCAGGGAAAGTGCCTCCCCACATCCTGTTACCAAGGTAATTTTTTAAGCTGTGCTCAAGGACCTCGCACCAGGCACATCTGAGCAGAGGCTCTGCACAAGTTGGCCTGATAGATTAACCTGTCTCGGAAGGAGCCCGTATGCCTCTAATTGTTGTAAAATAAACACGGGGCTCTGAGCTTGGGGGAGGCTGGGTTTTGTCAGGATCCAGGCTGATCTTGCCCACGTTTCCTTCACCTCTGAATAATGAGCAAGAGGCCCAGAATATGAAACTTTGCCTTTAACAATCATCATCATCATCATCACAGTAAAATTTGAATTTGAATACCTTTTCCAAGTTCAATAGCACAACAATTTATTGAATGTGTTGGCCAGGGACAGCACAGAAGCCAGGACCCCTGGCCTCTAACAGCTTCCAGTGGCACACACGTGTTCAGATCAAGCAATACCCATCAGTTCTCAGGCATGCTTCTGGTTGAGGCGAAGTGTGAAGGGAGAGCTCAGTGGAACTCTCAGTGGAGGTACAGCAGCCAAGGAGGAGGGAGAGCTGAGTGGGCCAGAGTATCTGGGGAAGGACTGTCAGTGGAGGATGAGTGAGGGCTGGAAGGGAGGGAGGATGGCAAAGAAGGCACTCTGGGGAAGGCTGGGTGAGCTCTGGGTCTCAAACCTCAATTGTTCCCCAAAATGTCCATTGTAGGTTGTTGGCTTTGTTTTTTCTTGATCCAAGGTCCCATTAAGGAGCACACATTGTATTTGGTTCTCACATCCCTTAATTATTTCATGTAGAACAGCCTCTCCATCTGGTAAGCTTTTTTTTTGTTGTTTTTTTGTGTTTTTTTTGCGGTACGCGGGCCTCTCACTGTTGCGGCCTCTCCCGTCGCGGAGGACAGGCTCCTGATGCGCAGGCTCAGCGGCCGTGGCTCACGGGCCCAGCCGCTCCGCGGCATGTGGGATCCTCCCGGACCGGGGCACGAACCCGCGTCCCCTGCATCGGCAAGCGGACTCTCAACCGCTGCGCCACCAGGGAAGCCCTGGTAAGCTTTTTAAAGAGGATTTAAATTCATCAGTAGGAAGCTCGACACATTGTATAAATAAGGTGAAAAGATGACTAGTGACAAGATAGCTATTCAAGTAAGCTGGGAAAACTGTTGAAATATTTAAAAGCCTCTAAATTGTAAAGCAGCAACCACCTTGCAGAAGAGTCTTTAGAAACTGTAGAACAAAGAAAGAACTTAGAAATCATCTAGTCTAACTTTTTAATTTTTTTATATAAATTTATTTATTTATTTACTCATTTATGGCTGCGTTGGGTCTTTGTTGCTGCACGCCGGCTTTCTCTAGTTGCAGTGAGCGGGGGCTACTCTTTGTTGCAGTGCACAGGCTTCTCATTACGGTGGCTTCTCTTGTTGCGGAGCACGGCCTCTAGGCACGCAGTCTTCAGTAGTTGTGGCACACGGGCTCAGTAGTTGTGGCTTGTGAGCTCTAGAGCTCAGGCTCAGTAGCTGTGGCACGCGGGCTTAGTTGCTCTGTGGCATGGGGGTTCTTCCCAGACCAGGGCTTGAACCTGTGTCCCCTGCATTGGCAGGTGGATTCTTAACCACTGTGCCACCAGGGAAGTCCCTAGTCTAACTTTTTAATTTTACGGAAGTATTGCCTTAAGGACTTTTTGGAACAAGGTGGAAATCTATCAATCATTTTACAAATGAAAAAACTAAGGCCCATGAATACAACATGACTTGCATATTATAACTTGCCTTAAAAAAAGAGACAACAGAGCCTAGGTTAAAACCTGGGTCTCCTTGGTCAGCCTTGGGTCTCTGGATTGCCAGGACTCCTCTCACCTTCTAGAGCCTCACCTTCTAGAGGCACCAGGTTGGGAATGAAGGTCCTAAGACCATGAAGGCTTCACTGCATGGTCAAGATGGCTGCACCAACTCAGAAGAAACTCCCTCCCTTCAGGGCGAGCGCTGGGGTGCACGACAGCTGAGGAGGCTGCTGCAGCTGCCTGAAGTTTCCCATGAGGACGGAGGGAAGAGCCAGAAAAGCTGTCTGAGGCATCCCACATACCAGGCCACATTCAAATGACCTGCAGTTTCCGTTGGCAGTCTTCACTATTTCACATCTCAGATAATTGCCTTTGGACAGAGATTTACATGGACTCTTTTCATTGCCCAGAAAGGCAATCATGTTCCAGGGAAAGAAGAGCTCCGATCAGCTGCAGACCATACAGTCCTCTTTTGGCCTCACAGAAAAGGACATTTCTCAGAAAAAGCGATCAGTGTGGGAGGAGGGGGCGCGGGGGGCGGGAACACAGCCACAGCAATATTACAAAGCAGGCTCCTATGCTGTCTTTAGTCCCTTCTTTCCTATGTGGGCTTTACTTCCCAGGTGCCCCCCGACTCCTCCCCAGGATACCCAGAGCCCCTCTTCTTCCCACTGCTTCTCCAAGGTAGTGTCAAAGCTCCAAAACATTTGTTCTTTTCTCCCATCAAACTCCCATTTGCTCAATTTTTTCCTCCCTCTGTTGTTTCAGAGAGGGGTGTTATGAACTAATTCAGGTGAAAATGACTGGTAGGGTGATTTGCATTCTTGAAGTAAACCCTTAGAGAATGGTCTTTGCACCTAAAAGCATTTGAGAGTGGATCTAGTGCCAAGCCTTTGAGACTGCCTTCTGTGATGTCCTGGGTTCTGCAGAGGTACTCAGGACTGACACTAGGCTGAGTGCTCCCAAGAAGACAGGAAATTCGCCTTGCTTCCATCAGAGTACCTCTGCTTCTACCTGTGTTACATACTGAGGTTCCACCCACAATTTCTGTTCAGAGCATTTTGCTTCTCAAAAAAAAGTTTAAAAACCAGTGATCCATGCTTCAACCTGAATGAACCCTGAAAACATCATGCAAAGTGAAAGAAGCCAGACACAGTGGACCATATATCCTATAATTCCATTTATCTGAAATAAATAGAATAGGCAAATTCATAGACACAGAAGGTAAATCACTGCAAGGATGAAGAGACCTACTTAATACCTGCACACCTGAAAGGAGCAGAGCCCAAAGTCAAAAGTGGGCCCTTAATCAAACCCTAGACTTCATGGTAGAATCGCAAGCAGGTCTGGAAGATTTCCTGTGTCCTTCAGATCACATGAGAGAACCAGCAGCCTCTATTGCCTACGTAGAAGGCTGGCCTTAAACAAAAAGAACAACCACTTCTCGCCATGTCCCTCTCTCTTGTAATTTACCCATGTGGTGGAAAGACACTGCTATAATGAGAAAGAGCACAGGATCTAGACAGAAGGCCAGGAGGAGAGCAGAGGGTCTTGTAGGCTTGTGCCCGGAGGGAAGAGCAAGTGAGGACCTGTGCTCCACTCAGCAAGCCTTGGCCGGACTGCAGAACTGTGACTACACTGACTCTCACCAGCCCTGGTTCTGGCATCTGTGTACTGCATAACCATGAGCTAATGACTTCATCTCAAAGCTGGGGTCCTTCCCTACAAAATGTGGTTGATAAAAATGCCTTCAGAGAACTGAATGAGTTAGCAGATAGGTTTCAATGCAGGCATTATTCTTCCTTGCATGTGAAGATGCTTTAAAAGGGCCTCAATGTCCAAGGACTATGTTCTGTTTGTATACCGACCACCTATCAGGTAGAGATTCGGGACTGCATGTTAGAAATGTCCTAGATCCACGGCTAAAGAGAGTGGACTGGGAGGGGAAAGTGGTCAGAAGAACGTGATTTGCTACAGGATATAAAAGTTATATTTTTCAACATAGAATCAAACAAAATCTCTTCTCCTCATCCTTCTGCCTTAACTTTTTAGGGCTGTAGCCAAAGGACTGAGGCGAAAGAAAAAGTCTGACAAGCCAAATTCCACAAGCACGAGACTTCCCTGGTGGTCCAGTGGCTAAGACTCCATGCTCCAGTGCAGGGGGCCCAGGTTCGATCCCTGGTCAGGGAACTAGATCCCACATGCCGCAACTAAAAAAATAAATAAATAAAAGATCCCGCATGCATGTGACAACGAAGATCCCGCATGCTGCAACTAAGACCTGGCGCAGCCAAATAAATAAATAAACATTTTAAAAAAATCCACAAGTTCATCTGAGGGAGGCTCTGGAAAGACAGGAAGACATACTGGACAAGGAAAATAGTAGAAGAAAGGCCCAGAGGTGGCATACTCTGGGGGTGCTGCCTAGTTGGGCAGAGAAAAGCGGGGCCGGATCTTGAGTTGGCTGATAGTAGTGGAAAGACATCTGCACAAAGATGAGCTTTACTTTCCTCAGGGCCGCTCCAGGACCTGTGCTCTGAATCATCCTCCCAGATAGAACAGGGAGTGACAGAGAAACCGGAGCCTCTACAAAATTCTGACCTGAAATCCTCAGAACTTTGCCTTGAGGGGAAGGAGAGGAACCTCCCTCCAAACCCACATGGCTCTCATCTACAATACTAGAAATCAGTTGATGGGAGCATTTCTGTTATAGTGAAGTATCTAGTAAGAATCCACTAATTTTAAGGCAATTTCCCTAAGGAAACGACTTCACTCAAAGGGAACACTGAGAAATCAGTGCTCAGGAATGGCCCACATGTCCAAGACATCATATAAAAAAAGAATTTAGCATATCTTATTAGCAAATGCTTTATACTGATTATGTGTTGAAATGATAAAGTTTTGAATATATTAGGATAATAAAAATTTTTTTATTTCATCTGATCTTTTGGGGACTTTTTAAATGTGGCTGCTAGAAAATTTAACATTACAAATGTGATTCACGACAGCCATGAGGTGGAAGCAACCCAAATGTCCACGGGTAGATGACTGGATAAACAAAACCTGGTGTATGTCTACAGTGGAATGTCATACAGCCTTTAAAAAGAAGGAAATATTGACACACTACAACATGGATGAATCTTGAAGATGTTATGCTAGGTGAAATAGGCCAGTCCCAAAAGAATAAATATCGTATGATTCCACTTACATGAAGTACCCAGGGTAGTCAGATTCATAAAGACAGCACAGTGGTGGTTGCCAGGTACTGGGGGAGTGGGGAGGGGGACTTATTTTATAATGGGTATATAGTTTCAGTTTGGAAAGATAAAAGAAAGTTCTGGAGATGGATGGTGGTGATGGTTGCACAACAATGTGAATGTACTTAATGTCACTGAACTATACACTTCTAAATGGTTGAAATGGCAAGTTTTATGTTACTTGATATGTTTTATGTTACTTATGATATCTTACCACAAGGCAAAACAATAAAAGGAACATAAAAAGAATACAGTTAACTGAAAGAACTTTTAGTGAGTTCCAAAAATAAAGAAAATCTTCATTTTATTAGATCTTTAGTTTCCAAGTCAACTAAAATGTTATTTCACTGCTTCTTAAAATTCAGCTCAAGAATCGCTCTACATTTAAGGGAATCTCTCACTGATATAAAGCAGAGTTTTCTAGGTGGTCCAAGTGGGAATCCCAAGGTTTGCCCTCAGCGGCACTGGTGAGGCAGGGGATCCTGGATGTTACTGAGTGAGTGGAGATTCCCCGTCTGAGGCTGGGGAAGGTGCAGGAGGGTTCTGCTGTTGGTTGCAGGGGGTACCCAGAGAAAGAGGTGAGAACAAGGACGGTTGTCACATGGGGCCCATTCCGTACCAGGGCTCTTGGGACTCCAGAGGGAAAAAGGAGTTGGGGATTCTAGAAGGAAGAAGAAGCTGGTGTCAAGAGGAACTCTGTGAGATTTAGCAAAAGCAGGGCCACTCTGAGGCCCAGGTGAAAATGCAGCATGGAGCAGGGGAAAGTTCTCTTCTCGCTCAGCTTGGGCACACAAACCCCTGTAGGGCGGCTGGGGAGCAGAACCTCTCTGGGTGCAGAAGCTGGCATCGCCAACGGCAGCAGAGACTGAGGGGCAGCAGAGGGAGGACCAGGGCAAGTGCCATTTGGTGACTACAGACAGCTGGCTAGTTTGTGGCCCATGGGGACTTTCTCTTTGTTAAGTCACAGAAATATTTGGAGAAGCTTTGTACAAGGCTGGAGGCCTCCTGTGAGCATGTGGGGGAGCAGGAACAGGAACTCAGAGTTATTGACATGAATGTGACAATTTTTACCCAGACTGGTGAGGCCTGGGAGAGAGGTTGTATTACATGTAAGCTCCAAGGGTGCCCCAGTTTCACTCTAGAGGGGAAAAAATACCCCGTAAAGGCCGGAGAATAGTTTGGTAAAATAAAGTTCCCTGAACAAACAAAAATCCAAAGGCAGGATGATTTAATTCAGTTTGAAAGGACTATAATGAATAATGAGGAAATCCACTGTCCAGAGGGGATTCTCCTAAGAAAAGCCTTCAAAGCAAGAAGCTGGGAGTACTTTTCCCAGGAAGAGACGTAGGTGGACTCGAACATTTTCTAAAGTAGTTAGAGTGCAGGTGACCTGCACCCCTGAACCACAGGCAATAGGACCAAAGACACCCATCTCATCTAGCACTAGGGCAGCCGATCCCACCAAACCCATGAGCTGTGGCCCAACTTGAAAAATTATCAGGAGCAACCATATTGCAAATAATGGAAATACAGAACAGGCACTCAGCTGGGGAGTAAAAGCAAAAATACTTTTTTGGGGGGAGTTGTAAGATTATAAAACAGAAGGAACTCCCTCTATCCCTCTCCCCATATTCTCCTCACTCTTGTCCAGGAGGAGATACAAACCTGATTGAACAAGATCCCAGAGCACTGATTGGATTGTGTTTCCCAGGGACCTCATCCCTCTGTGTCAGGAGGGCATTATACCTGACTCAGCCCTTCTTGTCTTCCTCCCAAGCGAAGTTTAACCAGAGGCTTCTCCTAGCATGGGGAGAAGTCTTATGTTTAATCTTTTCCTCCTCTTCTGCTTGGGGCATTTACTGCTCTTTTGATCTCTAATCTATGGTCCTAGTAATGTACAGAAAATTAGTGTATGCAAGTACTTAATTATAAAAAGCAGTAAATCAAGATAAGGTTTGAGGCCACTACTGTTTTGGAGCGTTAATATCCCCTTTGTGATTATCATTATGGCCCTTAACATACATAAACGGAAAGTCCCGAAATGGGATGTTTACTTCATGAGATGGTTCCAAATGAAAGAGAACAGAAAGATGGTCAGAAGGAATTCAGACACGCTGTTCCTTCGAGAGAAGGATAAGAGTCAAGACTTCTGTGTATCATCGATACCCACTGATGCCTGTTATTAATATGTTGATCCTGCAAAATCTCAAAGGCCTTCTGAATCATTAAAGAAAGCTTGGAATGTGACTAGTTTATTTGTTTAGTGTTAAGTGTATTTCCTTGTATTTGAATTCTTTGTGAATTCGTAATCTGGCTGTGGTAACTGGGTTTTTTAATGATGGAATCTTCACTCCATGAGACAACCAAGCCAGATAAACTTTGATTTTGACCCAGACCACCTGAGCTTTCATGTCCAGCAGCAAAGTCCTCCCTGTGCCTGAATTCCTCCGGCCCTATCACGCCATCCAAGGGTGGGTCCTCCTAACAGCCTTCATCAACATGTAGATTAAATGAGAGCAAAACCAGTTCCATGGATAGTGTGGAGGTACACCAAAGCCCTTTGGGAAAATCAGGACAACAGCACATGGGGTTCTCCGAGTGGGGTTCATGGCCCAGCTGCAGTGGGCCTGTTACCTGTGCACAGCCAGTGCCCACCACATACTCGGGAGGAGAACAAGAGTCTACCCGCCCCTCGTAGGAGTCCATTGTTCGACTTTTTAAACTTTTCCATTTAAAATAATTTGACTCCCAAAAGTTTGCAAACATAGTACAAAGAATTTCCATACACGCTTCATCCAGATTCCCCAACTGTTAATATCTTACCTAACCACAGGACAAAGATCAAATCAGAAAAGTAACGTGGCCGCAAGACTTACTACCTACACTACAGACCTCATTCAAATTTCATCAGTTATCCCACTAATTGCCTTTTTCTGGTCCAGGATCTAATCCCAGGTCACACGTCGCATTCAGCTGTCATGTTTCTTTAGTTTGGTGGAGCCCATGTTTGTCCCCTCAGTTTCTTGCTCTGTGGCCTCAAGGAAAGTGGACATTCCGTCTGCCCAGGGCATCAACAGCAGGAGGAGGTCTGAATCGGTGCTGGGAAGGGCAAGTGCTGAAGCGAGAGAGACCTCATATCCAGTGGGTGGTCAGGATACCCTTCCCTGCAGACGTCAAAGAGAGGGTCAATTTCCACTAACCGCTCCCACCGCTACACCATACGGCAGTAAAATCCCAGTAAGGGACTCTCTATAGAGTGTGCCAAATCTGGGGAAAATCTTTAGGATTTTCATTCTCCTGCCTTTCAGAGTCCTTACAGAATATATTATTGCTTTTTTTGTCAAATAAATTGGATTTTCTACAGAGAAATTGCTCATCCTTTAGCAATTCTTTTTAACCAATAAAGATTGCTTTTTCTCCATGCTTTCCTCAATCATAATCAGAATATGGTGGTGTCAAAAAGTTATACTTGCTCTCCCCACTCATACACACACACATAATCTTCTGAATGCATATTAATAAGTTTTAGTTATTGTTAAAAGGCAACATGGCAGAGTATTTAAACACCACATTCTGGAACCAGACGGTCTGATTGAAAACCCAGCTCTGCCCCTTACTAGCTCAGTTCTCATCAAATGGGGATAGTAATAGTGTAGATCAGGTAGTCAATTAGAAGGAATACATGTTTGCAAAGCATTTGAAACAGTTTCTGGGATACAGTTAACCCTATATGGGCGTTCGTTCAACACATGTTTTTTAAAAAAGAGGCCAATGAGACTACTTTAACAAGTTAGCACCCTTTGTAGTAACATGCTATTGGATATAAATCTTCCTAAAATGGAAATGGATCACATCACTTACATCATTAAGGCTCTTTGGTTGTTGGCAGTGGTCTAAACTGGCAGTTCCCACATGGCATCCATTGTGCAGATGTGTGTTATGTGCACGTGTGTTCTGCATGCACATTTTTTCATTTGTTTTGGGGCCAACATTAAAAATGAGAGATTTGGGCTTCCCTGGTGGCGCAGTGGTTGAGAGTCCGCCTGCCGACGCAGGGGACACGGGTTCGTGCCCCGGTCCGGGAAGATCCCACATGCCGCGGAGCGGCTGGGCCTGTGAGCCATGGCTGCTGCGCCTGTGCTCCGCAACGGGAGAGGCCACAGCAGTGAGAGGCCCACGTACCGCAAATTTAAAAAAAAAAGAGATTTCACAGAAAGTGAATTTCTGACATTTCTCAAAAATTCAGTCTTACCCACATAGAGGTTCTGTTCCCCCAGAACAACAACCTCAAGTGGAGCTCAAGAGAGGCAGATCCCCTTTACGGAGGGACTGGATAGTGCAGTCAGCCACAGTCCCTACCACTCCCTGTAGTCTCCCTGACACTGAAGTGACAGTGACTTGCCATATATGATCCCATGTACACTATTGTTTTTCATAGAGTGAAGAAATAGTTCTCTTTACCTCTGTCAAGAGTAGAACAGATAAAGAGTTTAAAGGGGCCACATGTAAAGAAAACCATGAGAATGCACAGTTCTTTTTAGTGACAAAATTTTTGCTACATATTTTATAAGCAAATTATGTCAGATTTGAAAGAGTATAATCAAAGATGCCATTTCTTATACTGGACAGCTTCACTCTCTTGCTTCATTCATTGTGGCCTGGTCAGAGTAGGTATTCAAATTTGTGGCCCCTGATCCACAGAATAAAATACCAATATTTGGCATAGGATTTCAGGCCTTTCATGACCTCATCCCTGTGGCCCCTCTCCGGTTTACCTCCCCCCACACACATATCCTATATTCAGCAATTTTTGAACTGTTTTTGGTAATGTGACTCCATGCCTTTTATTTTTCACTGATGTCTTATAAAAGGAATATCTAGCTACAAAGTAGACATTGTTATCCTGGTGCTCAACCTTAAATCACCAGTATTCATCAGGCTTACACATTCCAAAATACCCATGGAAAAAAAGAGACAATAACATTTGGTTTAATCACATAACCAAAGTCATTTTGATGATAAATCAAAGCTAGATCATCAAGAACAAAAAGTATCTACAAATCTTCAAGTATAATTCATCCTGACTACAATACAGTAAAAACACGCATAAGGAGTGCAAATACAATCCCATGTGCCACACAGCAATTTGATAAACTGACACAGACTATTATGAATTGGAAAATCCATGTGACAGTATATATTTTGAATAGTATCAGTAACATGCTGACATTTCCTCCTGGAGGATCAGACTGTGTATATATTACCAGAATCATCTTAACCCAAACAAAATTGATCCTGGTTTAGCAAAGATCTTTCCTTGGTGGAGAGTTCAGATAAGTGGAGAGGGTGCTGAAAAGAATTTTTTATTTAATGATATCTGTGGGAACAAGAGGATGATTACTAATGCTGTTATCCACATGTCGGGTCCTTCAGGCAATGGAAGAGGCCCCAGTTGAAGGAGGGGAGGGACAGAGGAGGGGTTTTTCACCTAGCCCCTGGCAGCTTGGTGGTTTAGCAAATAGCAGAGGATGAAGTGAACAAAGCTTTGATAGGTCCTTGAAAGACATGAGACCTGGGAAAACTTCATTCAAATTCATGCAGGTATTGATGGACATATATCATTTTTAAGTTGTTCTTTTTTTCGAATGAGAAAACTGAGTCCCTGAGAGTTTGACTTGCCTGAAAACCAACAGCTAATAAGAGCTCTGATATTTGAACCCCAGGGGCCCTGATAACTAACCCACAATTGCTTCCTCTATTACCCTGCAGTAAAAGGAGACATTCAAAACTTCAGTGTTTTACTAATTTTTTGTCATATCTTAAAACCTATTTCAATGCTTAAAGTCTCTGCTTCCTTCATCCTTGGATGACAAATGATACAGATATAACATACATCTCACACATGTAAACAATTGCCACCATTTACTGGGCGGCTCCTACTGTATATATGATATCTCATTTAATTCTCACAATTCTATGAGGTAAATAGTACTATCCTCACTTTACAAGTAAGAAAACAGGTTTGGGGTGGTAAAATAACCTGTCCATGGGACATCATAAGTGGTGAAGCCATCATTTCTCAGGTTCTCTGGCTCCAAAACCTGTGCTCCTCACATGACACTGAACTGTCTCTCCAGGTCAGAGCAAAATAATTATGACTCTTCACTGACATGTACAGGCCAGGTTCTGGGCCAGATGCCTTACTCAGGCTCTCAGACAATGCTATGAGGCACACATTATTGCCTGTTCATGTATAGGGAACAGACCTCCTGAGAGAGGCTGACTTGTCAAACTCCAGAGTCTATATTTGAACAAGGGTCTGTGAGGGTCCAAAGCCCAGCTTCACCCTAGAAGGGCTCCCAGCCTTTGTGGAACATTCCAAATGTAGCAAGCAGGTCATCTAGACGAGTGGTTCTCTTTCAAACTTGACTACATTTAGAATCAGCTGCATTTAAAATTCCATTGCCCATATTGTTTAATGGGTACAGAATTTCTCTTTGGGATGATGAAAAAGTTGTGGAAATTGATAATGGTTACACAACAATGTAAATATACTTAGTGCCACTGAATTGTACGATTAAAAATGGTTAAAATGGTAAATTTACATAGAGCTTACCACAATATTAAAAAGAAAATCCATGTCCCAGGCCCTAATCCCTAGAATCACAGAGGTTGACTGCTAGATAACAGGATTTTTTGAAAGCTTTCCATTTGATTCCAGTGTCCAGCCAACATCCAGCACTGTGACTTAGAACAGTATCCCTCAAACTTAAATGTGCCTGTGAGAAACCTGGGGAATTTATAAAGTGTAGCCTTAGATTCAGTAGGTCGGAGGTGGGACTTGTAATTCTGCGTTTGTAACCAGTTCTCAGGTGATGCTGCTGGTGGTCCATGGACCACACTTTGAGTGGCAAGGCTTCAACCTGGCTGTACAGTTCATCACCTGGAGACCATTTATTTCCCCAGGTGTGCTGTGGAACTCCACTTCCCTGGGAAGCTAATAGTTTCATGTGATTTTTAAAAAATTCTATGGATAAAAAAATGGGGGGAGAAACTGGGTCAAACAGAGCTAAATCAGCATCTTCTAGGATGCTTTAGTACGCCACGCATCTTGTGAATCTGCTAGAAGGAGATGGATGGTGCACAGCATCTCCCAGTCACGTCTGACCCAGGAACACTTTGCAGAACAGAGCAGAGCCGAGGTGGGTGGTGGCTGCTCTGTGGTTTCGTGCGCCGGGAGAAGCTGTCAGCATTGCTGAGAGCTGCAGGAGGATGCCCTGAAATTAGCTTCTGATGCAGATAGACACACCTTAGGACAGGGAGAGGCAGGTTGGCCTCACACTGACAGCCGTGCAGGAAGCCGAGGGAAGCTAAGGCGTCCCCATGCCCTGGTGAGTGAACACCTCTGGGCCCAGCCCTCATTTTCACCCGCCTTGAGGTCTGTGGCTTTAAACATGCCTCTTGTACTGGAAGGGCCTCAGCTTCATCTGCACGAGGAGGAGGATGGATACAGCTCTGCGCTATCCCTTTGCAGTGCTAACGTCGAAGCGTGGGAGTGTCCAACAGCAGGGCTGTCAGATAGCAAAATCACAATGCGGGGGTCAGGTGATGTTGGTGCATTCAGAAGACTCAGTAGTAGGTTTAGAACAGTGGGTTAATTTTAAACTGATCTAAAATCTTCAAATAAAATATTTTAGTGCAGAGGTGGATGATGAAATTGAGGTGTCAAGTCTCTTGCTTTTCCCTCTGCCTCACTCCCAACCCCAAACCAAGTCCCGTTGGTCCTGCCTGGAATCCAGCTCTAGCATTCCTG
>NW_006786541.1:5107931-5111444 GCF_000442215.2 Lipotes vexillifer
CCATTGTCTCTGGCCTGGAAAACTCCACCTGCTCCAGCCACTTCCCAAAACCTGAGCTATCCTCATCCTGTCCTGAGTCCCCTTTCCAAAAGGCAGGTCTGTCCAAGTCTCTCCCAGGCTTAAACTCGCCAGCAGGCCTCGTGCCCTCAGGAAAAACTTGATCTTGGCCTGACTACAGGGCACAGCCTCAGTTCCTGGATGCTGGGCTCCATCTCCACTCAGTGTCGTGCAGGTTGCCACATGGCCTGCCCTCTCGCCACCTGGGTGACACTGCTGGTCCTTCCACTCAGCCTGCCCTTGCCTTCCCCACTACCTTACCTGGGTAACTCTACTCAGCCTCTAGATCTCAGCTTAGTCATCCTTTTCTTCCAAGTCCTTCCTGACCTTCCCCCTCCCATCTGCATCCCTGAGCTCTAGTTAGGGACCAGCCATGCTCCCACACCGTGGTGGCAGTCACCACCCTGTACTGCAGCCGCCAACACTCAACTCTTTCTCCCACTGGACTTGGAGATAGTAACTGAATCTCGTTCACAACTAAATCTCGAGCCCTGACCCCCCGTGCCTGGAACAGAAAGGGTACTCAACGAAAGCTTACCAAATTGTTCGAATTCTGAGTTCTAAGACTCTGAGGAGGCATGATGAAGGATCTTACCTGAGGCTGGTTGGCTGCCTTCACTGGCTACTCGTCCGTCAACATCCGCCAGTGAGTCCCATAAGGAAAAGGAAGGGAAACTATGGTATCCAGGGCTTGGACGAGGCATCAGAGGGCCTGTGTTCTACCCACGGCCAATTTCATCGTACATCCGATTGTGTCACTTCCATGCTCAAACACTGTCAGGGACAAAGCTCCCCAAATGATAAAGTCCATCCTCCTTCCCCTAGATCAGATCCCCACCCCCACCAGTTTGGCACCTTACATTTTTGTGAATTTTGCCCACTATTCCCTTCGTATACCCCACAGTCCAGCTAAAGAAATAACCTCTGTTTTCTCCGTACACATCCCAACAAATTCCTGGCCTCTGAAACTTGCACTGCAATGCCTTCCCTTTCCCCCAGCTCACTCTGCAAAAGTCTAACCTTTTTTATTCCTCATCCCTGTGTTACCTCCATACATGATCCTCTGGGATTCCCCCAGCCAGAAGGAACAGCTCCTCCCTGCTTGCCTCTCTCACATGTGTCCCTTTCTATCTGCCTTATAGTTTTCCGTATATTTGTCCTGTCTCCTACGAGACCCTTGGTGGGAAAATGCTTTATCTGCCTCACAGCATGGAGCCTTGCACAGGGCAGGCTCTAAGGTATATATTGAATTAATTAATTAATTAGGTGAGCAAGCTAAATGGTAAGAGTATAGACTGTGAGAAGGGAGTAAATTACATAACGACCACAACCACAATCCTGCCTTCTATTTGTGGAGACTTCATACCTTACACAGCGCCTTGACCAATATTAAGCCAGACAAGTCTCATGAGTATGTTTAGGGCCAGCAGGGTAAATTCTGTTCTCCCTAATTTACAGGCTTGGAATAATTCTCTAGGGGGCTCAGTGACTTGCCCAAGGTCCCACAGCTGGCCAGGGTAGGACTGGGATTGGAATCAGGTCTTCTAAATTCAAATCTCACCCTGTTCCATTAAACCATGTTGCATAAATAATGACATTTTGGTCCACTCCTACCTTTTTAGTAAAAAAAAAAAAAAAAATCTGCAAGTATGCTTTTCGCAGTTCCTGATCCAAGCTAGCAGGAGGGCTCAAGGGAAGGAGAAGGCCTTCACTGCAGGGTCTCTTGGTCCAAGGATGCCCAAGCACCGTGGGCCGACTAAGCCTTTCTTTCCTGCCGTTGGCACTGCCAGCCCCTGGCCCTGGGCCCAGAAGCATGCCAGCTGGGTAACTGTCCGACTCTGGACAGGATTATCCCTCTGTCTCCCACTTCCCCCAAAGCCTGCCTAAGACAGGTTTTTGCACTGTCTGTTTTCCATTCCACTTACAAAAAAGTTCTGTTTTTGCTTAATTTTAATCCTGGACATGAAGAAATAGTTTGTTTTTGGTTTCTAACCAAAAAAGCTGTAGGAGTTTAAATCAGCTGAAAACTACTCGTAACCTAGCATTTCCTTCAATCGGTAATCCACTCTGCCCTGGCTTGTGTGCTGAGGCCCACAGGTCCAGCTCTCCTTCCGAGGCCCTTGTGAATTCCATTCAGACCCACCCGTCCCCACTCTCCTTCTCCTAGGAAGCCTACTTCCCTCTGAAGCCGGTGGAGTGAGGCAACACTGCCCATCTGGGAACCCACTGGGCCTCTGAGAAGCCCCAGGGGCCCTCTTTGGTGTAAATGAACCCAGAAGTGCGTCCATCCCAGGGCCAGGGCCAGGGTAAGGCAAGTGAGAGGCATCCTCCTTGGGCAAAATTTAAGGGGGCACCAAAACAAAGTCAGTCATCAAGACGTATAATACTTAAATGCAACATCAAAAAATCAAAATTAATGAAAAAATCCATGAGGAATAAAATATCAAACTTTGAAACAAAAACAGGAAAAGAAGTCCTGATTTTCCTTTCGCCTCAGGCTCCAATATGGCTCCGCATGGCACTGTTACTGTTCTTGTCTTTATTTAAAGGTTTAATATTTTGTTCAATGTGAATCATTTGCATTAACTTAGTTCTCGAAATATTCAAATATTATTTAAGTTGATTACTGTGGTTTTGGGTGCCCCCCTAAATCTTGTGCACAAGGCTAATGCCCCACTTGCCTCACCCTAATCGCAGCCCTAGGCCTTCCTATACGAGTCAAGTGGCTCGTGTTAGGAACGAGGCCACATCCCAGGTCAAGGCTCTCACAGTTACAGAAAACCTGCAAAGCCGCCTCTTCCCACAGCTTACCCAGGAGCCCCTTCTATAGCATTCCTGACCATGGTCATTTGATCTCAAGGTCCATGGTTCTAAACCTTGGCTGCACATTAGAATCACCTGGGAAGTTTTTAAAAATCCTAATGCTCACTTAAACCAGAATCTCTGGGAATAGAACCTAGCATTAGCCAAATGACCAAGCATCTCAATTTGCCCAGAACAAAAGGGTTCCCTGGGGCCTGAGACTTAGAGTGCTGGGACAGTCCTTGGAAAACTGGGACAATTGGTCACCCTAGTTATTTCCTTCTCAGATGATCCCAATGTGCTGGATGATTGAGAACCACTGAACAAATACTCCTAATGACAAGTAGCTCACTACTTAAAAACAGTCGCTGTGAGTTCTCAAACCTTGGGCATGATCTATTCCCACCAACCAAAACGTAGACTGTGATAGGAATGGCAGGAAACCACTGCAGACTGAAGCCTCGGGAGAAAGCTGTGAGGAGCAGAAGCAAGGGAAGCATAAAATCCAAGAACCAACCTAGTGTGAAGTCAAGTTTGGCAGCAAAATTACATACTGTGAGGGAGAAAAGGGTATGTAAGTAGTAGAGACATTCCCACATCTTTGCAGTACTGATCTAGCTCATGTCACACCTGGGGGTGGGTCAGGCAGGAATG
>NW_006786541.1:5111557-5112723 GCF_000442215.2 Lipotes vexillifer
GGAATGCAGAAGGGAGAGGGAAGGAGAGTCAGCTTATAGATTAAATGTCATAAGCAAAAACCCTGGGTCAATATCCGCATCCAGATATTACTTGGCCATAAACTCCAATCATCCCCTTTTTTCGGAAAACTCTTAACTCTTCGACCTCATTGTCGTTTTCTGTGGTCTCAATCAGAGGGTTAATTGAATACAATGAAAGATATATTCAAGGAGACAGCAGTAAATTAAGTTAGGGGAAAACATTCCCACGGTTTTGATTTACTTCACAGGCAGAAGCAAAATATTGGACATGTTCTATTATTTCACTCTTGCCTGGAGGGTAAATGCAAGATAAACTTGCAGAAAATTCTAGAAAGGTTGCTATAATCCCTACCCATCTCTGGGATGATGTTTGCATTAGAGGGAATAAAAGGTTGCCTTTAAAATGCAAATGTGCCCTTGGTAAACCTCTCAAGAATCTACCGTGAGGCCAGTAGATCTCACCTTTTTGATTCTGGGACTTCTGAAAGGAATTGCAAAGGCGAGCGTTGGTTTTTATTTCTTAATGTTTTGAAAACCAACCTGCTTCCACTGTGGCACAGGGATGTTTGCTGTACTGCTGACATCTACTGAGGGACTGTGAAATAGCATTGCTCCAAGTAAAGGAAATTCAAGCTCCTCCTGAGAAAGCTCTGTCTCCAACAGGTAATGTCATCTGTAGCACATCAGGGGCCTTTGAGCAAGCACTCATCGATTTCCATGAAAGGTCAGAATCCTGGAACACTTACCCAGGCAGCTTGTAAAAAGAGAACAGGGCTGCAGCCATTGTGGGGATAGTGGTTCTCAGGGATCTCTGCAAAGGGAAAGGAACCAACCTACGTGCTGAACACACACAGGTGCTGATACCAATTTTCACAGTTAGTCCTCATAACAGCCCTTCCAGGTTAGTATTCTTAACCCCATTGTTACGGATGTGAAAACTAAAATTCAAAAACAGTGCGTGGCTTATCTAAAACTACACAGCTACCCAGTGGCAGACAGAAATGGACACTGGCTCCATCCCTTTGCCCTGGTCTGTACTTCCTGTCCCTTAAGAGATCCACTTTAGATCTAAACCAGACCCTAACACTCCCAACCGTAGGAAATTTTTTTTTTTTTTTTTTTTTTTTTTTTTTTTTTTTTTTTTT
>NW_006786541.1:5112830-5125099 GCF_000442215.2 Lipotes vexillifer
CGTGTCCCCTGCATCGGCAGGCGGACTCTCAACCACTGCGCCACCAGGTATGCCCCCATAGGAAATATTTTTGTTCCTTTTCATTCCCAGGAGATCTCTATGGATCTATGGAAGAAAGTGAGACAATAACCTAGCTACTTAAACTCTGTGGTGAAATCATTATAGGCTGCCCCTCCAAATTATTATTTTGTTAATGACAAAGATATGCCACTAAAAAATGACCTATACACAATAACCTTTGAGACAGTCTGAATCAGATGGCAGTTATATTTGGAATATTAAGGGTTTGTGGGGGCCCATTTCCCCTTTACTCTCATTTCCTTCCCCCATGTGACGTTTTTTGTTTTGTTTTGTTTTGTTTTTTTATGTGACGTTTTTAGAGTCGCTTTTATTCGTTTTATCATTCACCATATACCTTACCCCACCTCTGAGTACCCTCTTTGGAAATAAGCTTATCCCTCTACAGGTGGATCCCAAACAATCAGGCACATCTTTCCACACTTAGAGGCATCTGTTTGTAAACATTAGAAGCCATCAGTCTAAATGCAAAACTGTTTTGGATATCTCGCATCCTGTTCAATTTTCTGTGGCATGATTGCTGAAATAAAAGGGGGAGGGGGTAAAGGGTTGACAGATTTTACTACTTTATTAAAAGTCATCGTATTGGGGGATTTTGTTGGTTGGCCTGCCAGTGGGACAGAGAGCAGCTGGGGTAAAAATACTTGTTTCTATAAATTGTGTTGGCAAGTTTTCTTCTGAAAAGTTCGGTTTCAAAAGACTATAGAGAGTAGATAGAGGGCTCAGTAAGGAGTTATTTTTTCATTTATTGGCATTAACTATTTTGGGAGTAACAGGTAATGCATGTACATCATCTGTGTTTCAAAAGATACAAAAGGCTCTGCAGTGAAAAGCAAGTCCTGCTCTGGGCCTAACCATCCGTCTTACCTTCCTGAATGCAATCTTCCCAGCTTTTGTATATCCTTCGAGATATATTCTATACTTAACACAGATACAGATATTCTTAATTTTGTCACCATATATAGCATGCTATGCACACTGTTTTCCACCTTGCTCTTTTCTCTGAACAATAGGTCTTGGAGATCCTTCCATCAATACGTAGAATTTAAACAAATGGGGCAGGCCACTGTGACTCTGAGAGCACCCGGTAACTTTATAAGTCTTTATAACTTGATTGCCAAAATGAATGTTCATCCTGGGGATTAAAAGATCTTTTTCTCTTTTGAGGCACCACTAACCTTTGGCTGGAATGCTCTGGGATTTTTCTCATCCAAGGTTTCTAATTCTATCTTAATTTATTAGACTGGACAATGCATTTCTATTTAATTTTCTTCTTCAGTGAACTTAAGAGAACACCTGTGAATCAACCACTCAGTAATGAAGTTTAGTTCAAAGTAGAATTGTATGAGGTTTTTTTCAATGTTATAAAAGCCTATGGCATTCTCTTGGGGTAAAGCAGGTGCTATGGAAAGAGGATTGAGAAGGGGCACGTGGGTGGCCATTCTGCAAATGTCCACACATCACTTATCCCTAAGGTTCTTAATGTCCAGGTTTTAGTTCCTCTCCACTAGTCTATGCGGTCCATGTTAGAAAGTTTTACTAACACTTTACAAATTTAAAAGAAAAAGAAAAATACATGAAATACGTGTAAACGGAAATCAACATTTCCAGTCAGGGAAGCTGAGTCTGTATTCCATCCTCTGGTGATTCGTAAGTGGGGACGCTCAGCCCTGGACCCATGATCTAGTACTGCTCTTAACGCTAACTTGCTGTGACCTTAACCAGGTCCCAGAATGTCCAGGTCTGAGATGCTGATGGCTGCCAGGTCACCTTGCCTCAGTCCACCACGCCTCAGTCCACCACATGTCCTCAGCCCAAGTTCTTGCACGGAAATGGCACCACCACCCTACATTTTCATCAACCTAAATTTTACTTTCATGAGCACATTTTTTTTCCCTTAAAACTGCTGACGGTGACAGTGGGCATCACTCTGCATATGACCAGGTCATTTTTGCCCATTTTCAAACAGGCCTGGCCAAGTCTAGGGAGCAACTTGTCTTCCAAGCTCGGCATGAGCCGGCCTACTAGAAAATGGACTCTCGGGAAATAGACCTCAGCTTTTAAGTCCATTACAATCCAGAATGGGTTGAAGGCCCCTTCAAAATACAATTCACCGCACTATTCACAAAGTCCTTCAATTGCTTTGGTTCCATAGAACACTAATTGGAGGAGGCAAATCCTGACCTCTGACCTTAACCTGCCAATGTTCCTATGTAACGGCACCCAATATGCTGGTTGTGGAGATTTGAAGTGAGCAGCACCCCTGCCCAGGGGGCCTCTGGGTTAAAAGCACACACGGTGTTTCTACCAAACAAAGTCAGATGTCCTTGGAAGGATGTCAAAATATATTGCATAATCCCCAAAATACTCTCCCAAAGATGCACCCAGGGAAAGTTTCAGACAGGCCTATGTTCCATGAAGATCAGGGCAGCTCAGATTAATATCAACATTTCATAGAGTCTAATAACAAAATGCTTTACACACACACAAAAAAAATGTTGTCTATCAAAAGTACATGAAACAAAGACTTGCGAATATTGAGACCAGATGTCGGAAATACTGGAGAAGGCATTTACTTTCGGCATACCCAGTGAGATATAGAAAAACGTATGCAATATCAAGCTTTCACTGAGTTTTTTCTCAAACAGTGACCAGTAACAAAGCAATTTGTGCTTAAAAATTTAATCCCCAACGGGTGGTGGTTTTTTTTTTCAGTCCTTGTCAGGAAGCCGTTTTAACATTAAGCCATAATAGCTCAATAAATAAACAAAGCCACCTTTCATTGTCAAGTGTTCCAAATGTCAGGTGCTAGGGGAGGGCAAATAGTTCACCTTCTCTCAAGTACCCATAGATTTAAATTATAATTAATCCCCTGGTGACAACCCCAAGGGTGGTGGAAATGTAAGCAGGGCAGTCCCCGGAGAGGTGTTTCTGTCTCCCTTAAAGAAAGATTCCATTAAGAGAGGGTAACCAGGGTTTAGCGCTTGGGACTTAACTCTGGGGAGTCGATTGCCTTCCCCGCTAACCCTCTAGGAGGGCAAAGGGGAGAAGGGGTCTGGGGCAGAGGGACCCTCACAAATGCCAAAGCAATACTGGGCAAAGCGGCTCAGCCCACAGAGAAGCTCTGGGACCACTGACACCACCACGCCCTGAAGCCACCCCAGGCCAGCCCAGAGAGATGACAGGCCAAAGCAAAGGCCTGTCAGTGGGGGAGCTTGGAGCCCTAAGTTTCCAATTTCCTGGCTATTGTGAATTTGTGTAGTGGACTCCATATTGTCTACACTTAAGAGACTTTTAATTTCCTTTCTTAATAATAAAAATCTGTCTGTGGTGGTTATAAAATGTGAATTTATCGACCTCTGGGACTAGGGCTGAGAGCAGCATGAACGGACCGCGGGTTAGGGAGGAAGAAGGGGATGCGAAGAACCTCTGACTTCCTTTTGCCGAAATGTCTTCAGCACCCCCTGGGCCCCTTCCTCCCTTGCTCTGGCTGATCTCAGGAACAGAGCTGTCAGAGGAGGAGCCGTGCTCCCCTTAGCACCCCAGGCCACTTCAACACTCGCTGAGGCTGACTAGAGACCAGGCAAGAGGGAAATAATCTGTTCCTGGGAGGAAGATCCTGGGAGGCTTGCTGAGCAGTTTGTCCAGCAGACGGGCTCTCATCTGGAGCAGGGTCGCCAAACTATAGCCCGCTGCCAAATCGGGCCCAGCCCCTGCTCTTATAAAGAAAGTTTTATCTGAACACAACCACCTATTGGCTCTGGCTGCTTTCTCAGGACAACAGCAGAGCTGAGCGTTTGAGGGTTGAGCTGTAGGCACATGGCCCACAATGCCTAAAATAGGTGGTATTTGATGCTATACCAGAAAGGGTTGTCAGCCCCTGATCCGAGAGGGTGCAAATGGCAGCTAGGAGGTTGTTCCCTAATCCATGCAGGAGGTGACTGCCCATTTTAACCTGCTTGTTTGAGGGAAGGGTAGTATATTTAGGGGGAGTCTACAAAGAACTGTTTTTAAGGGCCTTTCTTATATCTGTGATCCAAGCCCAGGTGACAGAAGTCCCCAGAAGCTTGGGACATTACCTGCAGCTTCAGGGAACTGAGCTGGGTCTCATAGATGGGCAGGAGCGGCATAACCAGAGAAGCCTGGTGTCTCAGGTAGGGGTGTCATCATGGGAAACAAAGACCAAGTCCCCAAGGTCCATGAGGAGGCCTCTGCAGAGCAAAGGGCCCTTATGACTTGGAAGCAGTAGAAAGGAATAATAATAGCAGCTACCACTCAGTGCTTGCTATAATTTTTGCCTATATTAACTCATTCTCTCCTTATAACTCTATAAGGTAAGTATTATTATTATCCCTATTTTACAGATGAGGAAACTGAGACATGGGAAGGTTAAGCAGTTTGCCAGAGGTCCATAGCAATTAACTGGCAGAGCTGAAATTCCAGTCCAGTGAGCATGACTCTAGAGCCCACACACCAATCACTGTGTCGAAATCAGGCTACAGGGAAAGGATGGGGCCCCAGGGTGGACTTCTTTTTCTTGAGAATTGGCATAACTGGTGACATTCGTAGTTTGGGGAAATTAGCTGGTGATGGAGAGAAATTCACAATTAAGGAGACAGAGAGAAGGCAGTTACAGTACTCTAGGTGTGAATGATGTGGGATTGAACCAAGAGGATGGCAGTAGCGATGGGGAGGAAAGTCAAGGCCAGCCAAGACTGAGAGGCTCCTCACCAAGAAACATCAGTTGAATATTTCCGTGCAGAGCATCCTGCACACCTCTCTCTTCTAGTGATTGCCTGGAACTGTTGATGCATCTCTCCCTTCCCTAGACTGAGTGCCTTAAGATCTCTCGGTGACTTTTATTCATCCCTCTACCTCAAGCTTAAGCGTGCTGCCTGACACACAACAGGCATTTAATAGACTTTTGATAACTAACTCCAGAGTTTCTAGTCAGGAACTCTAGAAGGTCTGGCAGGAGCCCCGACTGAAATGGACACATGGTGAGGCACCTGCACATCTTGAATGGGGTGAGCAGGTAGAGAGGTGCGCTTTGGACACACTGAGGCTGGGGGGGCTTCAGGGTGTGAGTGGAGATGTCCTGTCAGCAATGGGAAATGCAGTCTGGGGCACAGGAAAGGGTCATGGCTGGAAAGGTTGACTTGCACGTCATCTGCAGAGAGGTGCTAATGAAAGCATGAGAATGGATGAGCCGGTAAAGAAGGGCATGGTGAAGAGAAGGGCAGGGACTGAAAGCAGCCATTGTTGGAGGGCAAGGGGAAGGAGAGGCGCCCACGGAGGAGCAGCCCTGGAGGTAAGAGGAGAAGAGCAAGGTCAGGTTGTGGGGCGTCCCTTTCTTCGGGAGCTGACAGACGCCCTTGTCAGCTGGCACAGGAACTCCCCCCGCCGGCGGGGCCCCAGGCTTCCCACCCTGAGATCTTCCTGCAAAGAAAAAGTATCCCTTAGGGAATAACAAAAATGTCTACATGAGGGCAAACTCTGGTAGCCTCGTTGTAATTTCAGGGGGCTAAGCAATTTCCCCTTGCCTGGGGATGCCTACAATCCCTCCATCGATTCCTGACCTTAAGGCTCGGGTTCCAGTTCAAAAAGGTCACCTCCCAGGAAGAACACTTTCAATTGGTCACTCCTGGGGGTGAATGAAGGCTCTGCAAGTAGGTTTTGGTACCATGCCCAAGGGCAAGTGACAGGTCACTGGGCTTGCGAAGGCACACCTTGAAGAAGAGGTAGAACAAGCAGCAGAGCAGACAGATGCTGCACATCTCATCATTTTTCCAAAGCACCATCATGCCACGGTTTTCCAGCCCTTTCTTATTGGTTATTTATTGACTGGTCAACATGGCGACAACAAACAAGCAACCTAGCAGTAATAATTCAAAATGCCAAATCAGCAGCCTACACGTGGTTAAGCCTTTTTACCTCATCTGTGTCATGGGGATTGCGGCCTTGGGCAGAGGCGAGATTGTACACACACCCCCAGCGCCTTCAGTGTGCACTGCTCAGTGCTAGGAGTTATAGGAAGATAAACAGCTGGGCAA
Source organism: Lipotes vexillifer (assembly GCF_000442215.2). Lineage (NCBI taxonomy): Eukaryota > Metazoa > Chordata > Mammalia > Artiodactyla > Lipotidae > Lipotes > Lipotes vexillifer. Next base: position 5,118,962 of record NW_006786541.1, read on the forward strand.
GTGCTTGCAGAGCTGAGCCTTCAGATGGAGAGGCAAGATCTTTGAAGTGTTGCCAGAGAATCAGGGAGGTGAGGTCGTGGAGATCATGGCAGAGACAGCACCATTCAAGACGGGCCCTGGAGGCTGCAGGGGTCTTTGGCAGGGGGGCACGAACCTCTGGCTGGTGGTGCAAGGGTAGAGAGAAGTCTGGGGTGACTGAGGGGGAGAGGACAGGTGACTGCAGGGGGCTGGCTGGTCCCCAACCATGAAAGGACTTGAATGTCAGACAGAGAGATAAAGCTTTGAATGGAACAGAACTTGAGCACCAGAAATGGCAAGAAGTGCCTGGGCCCCCCAGCAGAAGCCACATGGAACAGAAAAGAAAGAATATGAAACAGAATTCAGCCCCAGCTCTGCACCTGGCAAACTCTGGGATCTGGCCATGCTCCTTAGCCTGGGTAAGCCTCCGTTTCCTCATCTATAAAATCAGGATAATTATAGCACTGATTTCAAAAGTTGATAAGACGAGTGAGTGAGATAATATATATCAAGTGCTTAGCGTAGTGCTTCTCACATACTGAAAGTTCTATCAATGTTACATGAAGTTTTGAAACTACTGTTAGTAGGAATATTAGGGAGATGGAGCTTCCCTAGGAGCTGAGCCCATTGGGCCCTACCTGAAGGTTACAGACTGACAGACCATATTAAGAATCTGCCAGACAAAGACAATTCTCGCTCTGCCCTTCATACCGTGCAGCTGGGCTGATCCACTTGGTAAGTGGCTCTGTACAGACAAGGACCATAGCCTGAGTGTAATGGGGACCCACAGCAGAGAGGTATCATGTAGGAATAGGGAGAAATGGTCCAAACTTCCAGCAGGTGGGGGCGGGGTGGAGCTAGGCAGGGAGTGAACATCATGGGAAGGGCAGTGCATGTAGCCGGTAGAATAGAAGGGAAACTTCTGGACACCTTCAAGGCTACGATCTGTTAGCTACTCTGTATCCTGCCTAACTGGAAGCTCCTTGAGGACAGGAACCAGCTCTGCTCACTCCCTGCAGTATCCCCAGACTAGGCGCCCAGCCAGAGCTCCGGGAACCTTCAGGGGAGGGCTTTGGTGAATGTCACCGCCATCTCCCCGCCTTTCCAGCTCTGGCTGCCAAGGATGGCTCAGGCCTCCTTCGTGGTCACATACTCTGGCCACAAGCAGCTCTACACGGTGGCATTAAGTCAAGATGCAGGGGTCTCCATACTCTGGCCTAAGGCATTTGGATGTGGAGATGCAGGGGAAAGTGTTGAGGCACTATCACACCTGGTCACTTCCACCCAAATGTTGTTAATCACACTAATACGAAGAGCCAATATTTCCTGTGCCCCTAATAGTGCTGGTCACTGCACTAAGTGCTTTGTATGCATCATATTATTTCATCTTCACAAAACCCATCTTACAAGTTAGGAGACTGAGATACAGAAAGACTGAGTAACTTGCCCAAGGTCCTCCAGCCAGCCAGTACCCATCTGGGACTTCTGATCTAGGAGCCCATGCTCTCTGGGGGCAGGACCCTGGGCCCATGGGAGGCGGGTCAGCAAGGGCCACTGCTGGGACAGACAGGCAGGCCGGGGGTGGGTGACCTTTGCGGCATCTGTGCTTTACCCGAGAAGGCAGGGGACACGGGGACACAGTGAGTAGTAACCCCAGGGCCTCCCTGCTCACATTGCTTCCTCACAGTTTTGCTCCAGTCCTGTTCTGGAAGTTGGCACCTCTCGGAGAGGTTTGGGGACTGTAGGGGGCAAACAAAGGGTCTTGCAGGTCCACCTCCTTTCACTGGAGTTCTTCTCAGTATTAGAAAAACTTAGGGCTAACATTTAAACGTTAAATCCACAAGGGCAATTTTCAAGCTTTAAAAAGCTGTATTTGGGGCTTCCCTGGTGGCGCAGTGGTTGAGAGTCTGCCTGTTGATGCAGGGGACATGGGTTCGTGCCCCGGTCTGGGAAGATCCCACATGCCGCGGAGCGGCTGGGCCCGTGAGCCATGGCTGCTGGGCATGTCCGTCCGGAGCCTGTGCTCTGCAACGGGAGAGGCCACAGCAGTGAGAGGCCCGCGTACCACACAAAAAGACAGAAAACAAAAAAAAATGTATTTGGCCTTTAGTGGCAGAGTTCTAAAAATAGAACTTAAAATGCATTCTGTCTACAGAGGAGCTGGGAGCACCCAGGCCAGGGATGACAAAAAACAACTATTTGTAAAACTCTACCCCTGTTATTCTAACCTGCATCTCCCCCTCTTTTCCTTTTGGCTGTCAGCTATGCATGTAAGAGAACTGGGGAACAAGACCTTCTGTTGACTAGAGTTATCTGTTCTATCTCTACTCTCTGTGAATATGGGAATATCATGATTGAAGGGTTAATCTCAGAGGAAAAATAGCCACCCCAGTGACAGTTAATATGAAAATCTACAGTTAAGGCCATTTCCAAAATGTCCTATGATTCAGGATGGAAAAGAAAATGGTTCAAGTACACTTGATGTCCATCTATGTGACGCTTTCTTTTCCCCCCTTAAGACGAGAATATATTTCAGTCTTCAACTTTAGCATCAAAAACACTACAGAGTCCTCTCCTGGACTACATTTGGCCTTTGCTTCTGCCTGTCAGATTCCCCCCCTCACACCCCACCTCCCTGCACTTCACATATAATTCCTGGTATTATAGGAAATGACATCAATATGGAGGTAAACATACATATGCTTTCAATATGTCATCGATCCATGTTACATTTGGGGAGCATTCAGCAGGAAGAACAACAAGATTGGAACCTTGAATTCTGGAGAAATTTAAACTGTGGAAACATTGCAACTTGGGGCTCACTAAGCCACATACATGAACCATCCATAAACTGACCTTCAGAGTAGAGCTCGGGGGTCTGCAAGTCAAAATGAGGGGTTGAGGACCCTGATCAGAGCACTTCTCACCCAGACACGAAGGAAACACTACAAGAAGCACAGGCGCATGCGTCTCTGCCTCAAAGACCCCGAGGTTCCCTCTCGCTACTGCAATTCTTAGAGAATTGGGCTCTTTTCTTCCTCATTAGACTTGATAGTAGGAAAATGAGGATCTGAGTGGAAAATGTATCAGTTTATATTTTACTTAGTGGTTCCTTCAAAGACAGTAGAAGGGAGACACCCTGAGAGTATTTCCGTTTTGCAAAATGCCCAAAGAAATTGTACAAACATTTTTTTCCCTTTGTTTCTTTCTGGAATTCTATCAACTCTGTGAGTGAACGTGGATTAGCACAGACTAGGGAAGTTGGTGGTTAATATCTTTGGGCTGATAATTAAGCTAGTCCCCACCAAGGAGATAAAGTTTGTTTCTGATGAAATCTTTGAAATCGTGGGGTCTCTGAGGGAAAATAACAGAGCTATTCCTGATCAAAAGATTGGGAACCACTGCGTGAGCCAGTGACAGTCTGGCCAGGGTCCAGCCCCTAATGTGGAGTAAATAAGGATTTTTCACACCTTTCAGATGAACGTTTGTTTTAATGATTTTTCAAGTATATTCCATTTCCCTGAAACCTTGCTCAAAGGTTGTGCATAGCATGGCTTGTTTTGCAATCTGGATGCTGGAAAGAATCACAGAAGTAGATTTGGAAGTAAAAGATATTTAAGTGAATTGCCTTTTGTTTTGACAGATGTTTTATACAGTATTTTGTCTGTTAAGAACAAGATGTTCCAATAAATATTGGATAAGTGGGAGAGAAAATTTACTACAAGGCCATAAATCAATTGGCAAGAGGTCATAAACTGCAAGATTGGTGCGCAAAGCATTTATTAGATTATCAGAATCTAAGATTGATCTGTAGCTTTATCTACTTTCCCCTATCCATCATTTTTATGGGACATGAAAAAGACTTATAAAGGACAAATTGCATTTTAAAAATTATAATACAGGTTTTAGACAAAGCATTGCCAGATTATGGAACTAGATTAAAATAAGTGATAAATCAAGAAAGGTCTCCAAAATAGAAATATTTTTGTCACTTGGTAGGAGTTAAGTGCCAGTTTAGTAGGGAATGAAATATGAAGCTAAGAGAAATCATGGAAGTTTTAACATACAGAGGGGTCTAGAGATTGTCTCATCTGATCCCCATCACCTTGCAAACAAAGAAACAAAGATCCACGAGGTTAAGTGACTTCTGTGGTAACACAGCTGGCTAGTGGCCTCCAAGACCTTATTTCTGCTAAAGATAATGCAGAAAGTTTTGTGATTGATTTTTTTATTTTTGGAAGAATCTATTTTATTAACAGTATATAAATTTAAGTTAGGATACTTAACACACCATGAACTCCTTGAGGACAGGAACTGATTCTCATTTTTACTACATATTTCCTAAACATTTGCCTGTAGACCTCAAAGTTTGGGGGACTCTTCTGCATACCTAGACTGTGTGTTCTGCTCTCACAATGTGCTGGTGGCCCCACAGACCCAACCATAGGCCTCGTCCCAGCCTCCACATGTAGTGGATGCGGCAAGGGAGACACACATCTAGTAGCTGGGGTTGGGAAACGCGCTCTGTCACTTGGGTGATCCGAGGCCTGTTTTCTTTTGGGGCCAGGCAGTAAGTGCTCCTTCCTTCCCCAAGAGGTAGGGCCAGACTAGGGGGGAGGCAAGTGAGGCTGAGGCACTGTGGTGTACAATTTAAGGAGGCACTCACTCTCAGGGTCATGCCAGTTCAGGGGCAGTACTTGCAAGACCCTGAGAGTGAGTGCCTCCTTAAACTGTATGCCCTAGAGCCTGGCTCTCAGGGAAGAGATTTGCCAAAGCAAAGACAGCTGGAAGCCTAAAGCAGGAGGGGGCAAGGAGGACTGCAACTGCCCAGCTTCCTAAGTGCCTCTGTGCCTGCTACCACACCCAGGAGACATAAGTTCTGAGGGGACTGGAATGTGAACAAGACAAGGGCTCCGGCCTGAAGATGCTTTCAAGGACAAATCGAGGAAACAGACGTGCAACGTCTCACAACACACAGAATGAACTCATAAATTCATCTGTTCGTTGGTCTCAAACAAAATGCTGTGGAGAACACAGAAGAAAACGTGAGGAAGATAAGCTGGAAGAAGTCATTGAGAAATATGAGTGTGGTATTTATAAAAGGAGGATGAGATGAGTTGGGCGCGTCAGGTTCTGTCCAGCCGCTGAGTTCTACTATGGCAGGTGAGGTGGGGAGGGGTGGGCTGGCAATGCCAAGGGGAGCCTGGGGGACACAGAAGGCTTGAAGGCTGCCTGCTTCCAGACAGAAGGTTCTACCAACACTGAGTGTTCTGTAAACTGGAGCTCTAAATATAGGGTTGCCAGATGAAATGCAGGATCTTCCATTAAATTTGAATTTCATAGAATCAACAAATAACTTATTAGTATAAGTATGCCACAAATATGGAACATTAGGCTAAAAAATTTTGTTGTTTATCTGAAATTCAAATTTAACTGGGTGTCCTGGGTTTTTTTATTTGCTAAACCTGGCAACCGTATCTGAAGGGAGCTGCTGACAAAGTGAACGGGGAGGAAGGGATGGAGGGTAATGAGGGAAGGGACCTGAGGAGCTTTATAGGGAGGTCCAGACTGTCCCACTGCAGGGAAATCCTCTGCTCTAAAAGGAAAGTGGTAGAGAGAATCCTGGAGCTGGAGGAGAATTCAGAACAGTGGTTCTCAATCCAGGACGCACATTAGAATGTCCCGGGAGAGCTCTTAAAAACCATCAGTGCCTGAGTCCATCCTCAGAGACTCTGATTTAATTGGTTTCAGTGTGGCCTAGGTATTAACATTTTTTAAAGCTCCCTGGGTGGTTCTGATGTCAAACAGTGTTGAGAACCACTGCTTTGGAGACTACTATGTGCTGTCCTCTGGGGTCAGACAGAGCTGGCTTTAAGATCCAACTCTATCACTTCCTGGCTATAACCTAAACTACGCCTGTTTCACCCTGTGTAAGGCAGGGATAATAACTGTTTGTACATTGTAAGGTTATTGTATAGACTGCTGCAGCCTTCCAGTCAAACACTGCAGTTTGAGTGCATGCATTTAAATCCATTCTATTCTGAAGCCCGACTGAAATGGTAGCAGAACAGTAAAAACTATACCAACCCACACAGCCCCTCACCTACTGGAGTAGGGAAA
>NW_006786541.1:5125109-5126633 GCF_000442215.2 Lipotes vexillifer
GGGAGAAACCAATAAAAAGCAAGCCGAGGGACTTCCTTGGTGACACAGTGGTTGAGAATCCGCCTGCCAATGCAGGGGACACGGGTTTGAGTCCTGGTCCGGGAAGACCCCACATGTTGTGGAGCAACTAAGCCCGTGCGCCACAACTACTGAGCCTGCACTCTAGAGCCACGTGCCACAACTACTGAGCCTGCACGTACGTCTAGAACCCGTGCTCCACAACAAGAGAAGCCACCGCAGTGAGAAGCCTGTGCACTGCAATGAAGAGTAGCCCCCACTTGCCGCAACTAGAGAAAGCCCACGCACAGCAAAGAAGACCCAACGAGGCCAAAAATAAATAATAAATAAATAAATAAGTTTAAGGGGGAAAAAAAAAGCAAGCCAATTTACACCACCAAACCCCAGAAAGCTTCAGAAATGGAGGTAGCAGGATTCTCTGCAAGTCGGTCTGAGAGCTGGGCTAAAAACCGGAGGACTCAATAATGGTGTGCAGAGCTGGTAGACAGACCCCCAGACTCCTTCCTCCAACCCTTGCATGTGGTGGTCACTCCTCTAGAGAGAGAAACCAGAGAGGGATAGACTCAAAGACACTCGGTGTGCACTGAAGGACACTCGTGGATGCACAGTGAAAGTGGGAGGAGGCAATTAATTAAAAATAAGGGGATGGAGTGAAAAATGGCAGCTTGAGCAGTGAGAGTCCAGTACTCTCCCCTGAATACTGGCAGCCAGGGGCACACCCCAAAGGCAGGAGACTTTCTAAAGAACTTGGCCAGCACGAGAGAATGATAGACAAGTGCTGACATTTAGAGATCTCCCAAAGAAAGGCTGGGTGTCCCCATAACTCTAGGCCCACATGCAGAGCCTCCCCTCAGCTTTTTAGTAACTCACTAGAAAGCCAAGATAGAAGAGATCAGAAGAGAGTCTCTAACATGATAAATCAAAAGCCAAATAGGGGGAAAAATAGACACTTGAAAGAAACAGATAATCCAAGGAGCAGAATAAAACAAAAAAGAAAACTGTAATGAATATGAATAAGAACATAACAATTCTCCAAGAGATCCAATATCTGACTAATAGTTCTACAATGAAGATTTCCCAGAAACCAAGACATACTTTTCTGTATTGAACAAATCCAACCAGTAGCAACCCTTCCCACACCTCCACAAAAAAAAAAACCAAAGGGGGGGTGGGGGATGTCCAAGCTCATCATTATGGAATTGCAATATCCTAGGGATTTTAAGTAGCCTAAATGTTGAGAGGAGAGAGAGAGCAAGAGTGAAAAGTCATATACAAAGGATTTGGGATCAGAATGAAACTAAAAAGCAGTAGAGGGCTCTCCTGGTGGCGCAGTGGTTGAGAGTCCGCCTGCCGATGTACGGGACATGTGTTTGTGCCCCGGTCCGGGAAGATCCCACATGCCGTGGAGCGGCTGGGCCCGTGAGCCATGGCCGCTGAGCCTGCGCGTCCGGAGCCTGTGCTCCGCAACGGGAGAGGCCACAACAGTGAGAGGCCCGTGTACAGCAA
>NW_006786541.1:5126643-5132627 GCF_000442215.2 Lipotes vexillifer
AAAAAAAAAAAAAAAAAAAGAAAAGAAAAAGAAAAAGCAGTAGAGTCATTAATGCCTTCAAAACCTAAGGGAAAATGATTTCCTGCTTAGAATTCTATACCCAGCCAAACTATGAATCAAGAGTGTGCTTTGTGACCACCTAGAGGGATGGGATAGGGAGGGTGGGAGGGAGACGCAAGAGGGAGGGGATATGGGGATATATGTATATGTATAGCTGATTCACTTTGTTATACAGCAGCAACTAACACAAAAATGTAAAGCAATTATACTCCAATAAAGATGCTAAAAAAAAAAAAGAGTGAGAGTAGAATAAAACCGTCAGACTTGAAAGGTATCAAAGCCTGCCTTTCTGCTGCTTCCATATTGGATGGAATATGAGTTATCAAAGCTTGAGAAAAAAACAGGAAAGACAAAGACATGGGATCCAGAAAACAGATTACATACAAGAGTGAGTTAAAGGGAATTCCAGGATGAGAGAGAAGGGAAGGCTCAGGATCATAGGTTGTGGCAGACCAAGAGACAAGTCAGTCTACAGTGGAGCAGGACAGGGGGCTCTAGCAGGGAAGCCTCCAAGTGAAAGCAAACTGAAGTTTATTTGATTTGTTTGACAATATAGAGAGGAGCTTAATGCTTCTGTTGGAAAGTTTGAGACTTCCTTTTCTAGGCACAACTAAGAAGTCAAGCAAACAAAGTGAGTATGAATTCCAAAGCAAATTCAAGTTATATAACAAAGGGCATGGAATCTTAGAATACTTTGGAAGTATTGTTGATAGAAAATCATGTTTACAGTCATTAAAATGTAAACACTGAATATTTAATCAAAAATTGGGAGGATGAGAGGAGCACAATGTGAGAGCGTGGACGGGTATAGGAGCTAAACCATACCCTTTAATCACTAGATAGTGTGTATTTTAAAAATTAAACAATAGCATCATAAGCATCCTATTTAGAAATCTGGAGAGAAATAACTGAGAAGCAACTAAAGTAGCAGCTTTAGGAATGAGATAGGGTTGGGAAGGGGGTTGCTGTTTTTCATTACAGACCTCGTAGTTCTATTTGACTTTTTATATTATACACATGTATTTAATGTAGCTCCTCATACATTACTTTGTATTGAATAAGAACTCAGTGAACCGTGGGTTGCTATTATCACATCCTAGACTTAAAACTGGACAATGGAGATACCGTGGCTTGCCTAAAACTTTCTCCTCCCTAAATAACCAGAAGCAGAACTAGGACCTCTTTATTCAAAGCATTTTTTTTAATAGATCTTTATTGGAGTATAATTGCTTCACAATACTGTGTTAGTTTCTGTTGTACAACAAAGTGAATCAGCCATATGCATACATGTATCCCCATATCCCCTCCCTCTTGAGCCTCCCTCCTACCTCCCCTATCCCACCCCTCTAGGTCATCTCAAAGCACCAAGCTGATCTCCCTGTGCTATGCTGCTGCTTCCCCCTAGCTAACTATTTTGCATTTGGTAGTGTATATATGTTGCTGCTACTCTCACTTTGCCCCAGCTTCCCCCTCCCCCTCCCCGTGTCCTCAAGTCCATGCTCTATGTCTACGTGGTTCATCAGTACCGTATTTTTTTCAGATTCCATATATATGCGTTAGCATACAGTATTTGTTTTTCTCTTTCTGACTTACTTCACTCTGTATGAGAGACTCTAGGTCCATCCACCTCACTACAAATACCTCAATTTCATTTCTTTTAATGGCTGAGTGATATTCCATTGTATATATGTGCCACATCTTCTTTATCCATTCATCTGTCGACGGACATTTAGGTTGTTTAAAAGGCACCCTCTGTGCCAGACTTGGGGATGAGCTAGTCCCAGTCTACGAGTCTGCAGTCTGGTCGGGTTGGGAAGGAACAAGTATATACATAACAACTTCACAAATACACCCTGGTAAGTGCCATGTAACAAGCTTCCAATAGCCATGAAGCCAGGCTTTAACCAAGATGACCCTCTCCATGTCACACTCTTCATGCCAGAGTGGGTCGTAAGTATTGAGGGCTATCCACCACAGATGCTGAATTTTAATACATGAGAGTTTAGGCTCTAGAGGTAATGTATGCACTTCATCACATTTCTCTTTTTTATTTTCAACTTTTAGAGGAAAGCCTTTATTCATATTATAAAATGTACCACAGCAATCAATAGGACTATTCCAGTAGCTTTGGTCATGGACTCCTTAGCTGTTTTTACTTCAGTCAATTTTTTTATCAAGCTCGGTTCTCTTGAAGCATTACCAGCATGCTTCTGGTGCCTTCCTGACTAGCTCATGACCAAACAACTCCAAAGAATCAAAGAGCTTTGGTCAAGAGACCTAGGGCGTCCCTCTTCCCCTTTTACTACCACTGGTGTCTTCTCTGGAGCTGGACGTGCTGCACAAGTCCACAGCACAGCAGTGTTGAGGGCCATAAAAGAGTCTTTCCTGAAAATAAAATAATAAAAAAATCGAGCTCAGCTGGATTCTGATTTAATAGTATCTGGCAAGCTAACTCTTATTTTTGAACACACAGACATAAATTTGATATGAATAATAAAACTGAAGTATAACATGGACAAAGGAAATATAAAATTCACCTAATCTTCAAAAGAAATTCTATACTTGAATAATTAACCATGCTCTATTTATAAAACTAGAATAATTGAAAACAGGATTTTCAGTTGATTCATATAGCCTCTGAAATATTTATTATTGCAAGTCGAAAAGATCTGTCTGGGGTTTGTCACTGAAAATGTCTAAACTCAGTGTCCAGATGTTTATTTAAGTTGCTCCCACAGAGTTCTAATGTCAATAACAGGGGTTATCAGAGATCATCGCTGTGTATCTTCCTTGACTAATATTCTCATTTCTTCTGCATCTTTGATGTTTTCTTTCATTAAAATTCCTGGCCCATATCCACAAAAATCTGCTGGGCTTGCATTAAAAATTAGTCAGCTGTCTTGACATACGATGATGCCCCATGATAATATTTATAGCCCCATGATAATATTCATGCCCCATGATAATATTTATCAGCAGCTATCATTTTGGCATTACAATCAGCAGCATAGAGTCAATTTCAGAGAATAAAAAAGAATACAGAATCCAGATTTTAGAATGCCTAACTTGCAGATTCCAACTTCCTGCCTATTCTTTTTTTCCTAATGTTAGATAAGGCAAAATTAGAACAAGCAATGGGATTTCTCACCATGAACCATGTGCATTCCGTTCCTCTCCTTCGGTCTCTCATACCCTGTCTTTTGAAAACCTAAAGTAAGAGGACTTTAAAATAAAGGAAAACAGACTCTCTGTCAAAACTCACTTCCTACAGTTTCTTCAGAAAAAGACACCTGGGAGAACATTTTAAAGACATAATGATGGCCTTTCCCTTCATGTGAAAGTGGCAAAAGACAAAATGAGTCTATTTTTGAGCTGATCAGATGGGGGTTTTGTTTTTCATCAGCTGTACAAAAGAAACAACTTCTACAAGTTCCTCCTTCCCAAAACTAACTGAATTTTACCCAAATTGTTAAAGCACCTAGAACCCAAAGAAAGGAGGCATGAGTAAACGAAGTCTATGTGAGCATTCCAAAAAAATCTTGTGCATCTGAAGCCTCATTCAAGCCTCTGGTAGGATCCGGTGGACAGTTAAGACCAGCATGAGGTTAACACTACTTACCCACGGCTGTTCACTATATTAATTTAAAAGAATTAAATCTGATTTGACCTCCAATTCAACATGGAGAAAATATTTGGCACTGGTGTGAAAAATTACTAATGATATTAAACAGTGCCCTCTGGAAGGTAGGAAATCGCTCCTGAGAACTGCGGACAGATTGATTAGAAGGTCTTATCTGTGGAAAAATCGCCATTTACACTGGTTATTTGATTAAATCATGAGATTCATGAACTCATGTAATACAGCCAGAGAGGTAACTTCCTAGCACAAAGTAGGCGCTCAATAAATGTTTGTTGGCTTTTCAATGAACAACTAGTCTAACATTTCTTTATTAATAGGTATTACATAAAATTGGACCTCCGGGTAAATACATTTGAGAAATGCTGAGTTAAATAAGGTTAAACAGGCTTTTTACTCTAGGACCTATCGAAAACTTTAATATGCTAAGGTGATTTTGAATTCGCATGGGATAGTGAGCAAGGAGGGAGAGATTATGCTGCATTTCCCAAACTCATTTGATCACCAAATTGCCTTTTTCTGAGGATTTCTGTTTTAAGAGACACGTTTTTAAAAGACTACCCAGGTCCAATGATTTCATTTTAGAAACTGGACAGTTCAAATCCCTAGCAGTTAAGTGACTTGACCAAGCACTCAATTTATTAATAGCGAAGCAGGAACTCTCTCCCCTCCCACTCTCACCTCCCCATCTCCGCTATCCCTGCCACCCAATATATCTTGATATGACAGCCTAGGACTCTTCCTCAGAGCTCTTTTATTGCTCTCCTGCTAATACATTTATTTTTGCTTTAATTGGAACCCAAAGAGAACACCCTTATTATAAACCCAAAAGTTGAGATAATGCAGCATTACTTGGTGATGTACTACAATAATTTAAGCAAGATGTGGTCTCTTTTGAGTGGACGAGCATAAAGGGAGCAGTTAGCACTTTTTCTGGAGGGAGGGTGAGAAGACTTCATGCTTCCATAGCACCCTTGCATCACACTTCCCACATAGGTAATTGTTAGTATTCCCCACTAGACTGTTAATTACAAGAGGACAAAAAATTAGTCCTATAGTCTGTCAGTGCCTAGTAGGTAATAGGAGTTAGTAAACATCAGCTGAATAAATGAAGGAAGGAAGGAATGACCAATGGGACAAACCAACTAGCTATTGTCTTAAAGAGCTTCTCAGCTCTTTGAAGGAAAGAATGGCGAAACATCCCTCTGCCCACCAGCACCAGAAGACACCAAGAGAAAACTGTCTATTTCCAAAGAAGGTCAAGGCAAGAACAAAGGGGCTACCAGAGGAGGCCAGGCAGGATGGTCTCCAAGGGGCCTCTTGGAGTGCAGTTTGCCTCTGTGATTTCATAAAAGGAGTTACCAAAACAGTGTGATCAGTAACCACTTAGATCAAAGTTAGCAAACTAGTTTTGTGTCTTGTGTTGCCCATGCTATTAAAGTATAGAATTTAGTTGAGGAACCGGGGGCACATAAAAGGGATGTATATCTGATGTACCCAAAGTGAATAGTAACAATCATCTGTGGCAAGTTACCTTGTTGGGAAGCTAACTTGGCCTGAAAATCTGGAAATGGGTAAGGACTGTACTTGGAACATTTCTCAGTGCATAATTCAGGCCGAGCCCTCTAGCGGTAGAAGTCCACAGTATTGTTCTTAAAAAGGGCCCTCTGAGTGAGGAGGGTTGCTTATGGAAATTTCTGGATGGCCAGTGTCTCTTCCGAGTCCCAGATTGTGTCAATGTGAATTTTATGTCAGATTTTTCAATGAATGAAAAAAGTCCTTTTAACACGAATAATTTGCACAGTGCTTCTGTATGCAAATTCTTCTGGAAAAATGCATGGGTCCAATCTCAGGAGCTCTTCCATTTGGGTGCTGGACATGCCAAGCCAAAATTCTTGAAAAATAGATGTGGTTAAGAGCATGTAAGCAATCTGTGTATCATCTGTGCTATTCTCAATTAAGGGGCCAATATTAGGGTAGGAAGTTTTATCTTTCTTCTTAAAAATCAGTATAGTGCAAAGGGAGCAAGCAGGAACACACAGAGACACACACCCCTGAACTCAACCCAGGTATGTGTTTCTGGGATGCAGAGAGGGGGCAGTTCCACGGGAAGGAATGTGGCAGGACCCCCTGATGAAAAAGCCCATCTGGGACTTGAGAAATCTGGATTCAATTCTTGGCTCCGTCTCTAGCTCACCACATAATTAAGAGGGCAAATCGGCTAATCTCTCTGTCCTTCACTTTGTCCTCTTTAAAACGATAGTGTCTGGCCTCTCCCCCCCTCTCA
>NW_006786541.1:5132637-5133633 GCF_000442215.2 Lipotes vexillifer
CCTTGTCAGCAGATGCTGGGAGTGGGGCCTGTGGAGCCAATTAGCTGTAGGCAGCGGGGACCTGTACCCAGCCCCAGCTGCCCCTCCTGCCCCAGCCTGTCTAGCAAATTAATGTCTTTGGTCACACGGAGTCAGCCTGTGAGAGTGTGAATGAATTTCAGACCACTCAGAGCTCTTCCCTTCAGATGACAAGGCAAAATAACATTTCTTTTGTGAAGCACGGATTTTGTTTCACTGCATAAAAATACTATCTGTGTCATGAAAAGAAGACTGGATTAGGCATATGCAGAGAGGGGACCTTTTCCAGACCGAGGGGTGTTCTAGGTTCTGATTTGACAACTATGCGACCTTGAACACACCCCCTATAATAATAGTTACTTGTTTCCTGGGTGCTTACAATATGCTGGGCAACATACAAGTATAAACTCATGAATACACGTGCTTGGCATATATACAGTAAGTGCTCAGTAAACGTTAGCTGCTAGTACTGTCATCTAATTTTGTATCCCAGCAACCTTACGAGATAGGTCTTATTGTTATTCCTGTTATATAGATGGGAAGACTGAAGGACAGAGCAGCAGCTGCTATAATGCATTGTCCAGATGATAGTTTTTCAGGAATGAAGAACATATTCCCCGGGCTGCTGGGAGTGCTCTTCAGACAAGGGCCTCTAAGGGGACTGCCCCTGCTGCAGCAAAGTGGCTCACCCAGGGCCAGGCTTCCTTCCAGTGGGCTTCCTTCCATCCCACATCCAGTGACTGATCATACATGGTGAAAAGCTCTGGCCTCCCGTATTCATTACCTAGGGCTGCCGTAACAAATTACTACAAACTAGGTGACTTAAAACAGTGGAAGTTTATTCTCTCACAGTTCTGGAGGCAGGAATCCTGAAATCAAGGTGGTGTCAGCAGGTTGGTTCCTGCTGCAGGCTCTGAGGGAGTCTGTTCCAGGTCTCTCTCCTAGCTTCTGCTGGCTGCAGGCAATCTGCGGCATTCC
>NW_006786541.1:5133655-5149378 GCF_000442215.2 Lipotes vexillifer
CTGCATTCCTTGGCTTGTAGATGCATCACTCCAATTTCTGACTCTGGTTTCACCTGGCCTTCTCCCCTGTATGTCTGAGTGCTGAATCTCCCCCTCTTTTCTCTTATGAGGATGCTGGCCATTGGATTTAGGGCTCACCCTAAATGCAGGATGACCTCATCTCAAGATTCTTAATTGCATTTGTAAATCAGGTCACAGGTCCCGAGGGATAGAACTTGGATATATTGTTTTGTGGCCACTACTCAACCCTCTAGATCCCAGATAGGGAAACTGCTCTGCAGGGCCATCCAAACTCCCAGCTCCTTGGGAGGTCACCTGAGGCCTTTGGTGAGGTGAGATCTCAGCACCTGCCAGCTTCTCCCACGCCTGACCCTGCATCCTTCTCTTCCCTTCCACAGATACGTCTTTCAGGAGGCTCCCTAATGGATGTCCTGCACACTAACCTCCATCTCAGCATCTGCAGCAATAGTGTTCATTTCAAAGTCTCCCCAAACTTCAATCTGTGACTTATATTTTTTTTTAAATGCTTTGGAACTCAAATCCAGCTCTGCATTATCCCATGAATTCCTCTGGCCAGATATTAACCACCTTCACACAGTTTCCCAGACGTTCTGAATTCTCTTGCCTCCTGGCCTTGGCTAATGCTGCATCTAACTGTCTCCCCAACACACCAGTCCACACCCCACCCACGGGTCAAAGCCTAGTTCAAACTCCCTCCTTCAGAGTCTTTCTGGCCCCCATGCCTGAAAGGTCCTTGGTCTTTCTTAGTCACTTAGCCCTGTATACTTTGGATAAGAATTATTTATGTGTGTGTCAGCTCTACAAGATCCGTGAGGGCAGGATTTGTGTCCACTTTGAGGCTGCTACCTGTCAAGCCTGCCCCTGCCCACCCTCTGTTGTTCTTCCCACGGTTCTGTCACTGGTCCTTTCTCTTCCTGCTCTGTGCTCTTCCTGGGCATCGAATCTATGGTCTCCAACCACCTTCTTTATATGGAGGGTCCTCATCCTTGGTCTCCAGTCCCAACCTATCTCTCGAGGGTTAGGCTTGCTTTTCCAGCGGCCCACTAGGCATGTCTGTAAGGATCCCCACAGGTACAAGTCCAAAGCTGAATGCTTATGCCATCATCTGTGGTCTCTTCCTGGAAACCAATTCCTCCATCCTGGCTCCCAACCTTAGGAACCACGATGTACCAGGACAACCTCCATCACTGAAGGGAAGTCTAGTTCTTTCTCTTTGGATGCTGCTGCCAGGTACTGGCTGCCTGGAATTCAAGCAAACAGAGCAAATAGGCAAGGCAGCATGGGAAATTAAGAAGGGCACTTGACTTGGAGAAAAACAGATGCAGGTCTTAATAGTGCATGACCTTGAGAAAGCCACTCCCTCGCTGACCCTTTGTTTTCTTCCCTGGAAAACGCTGGAATGATAATACCTCCCTCCCAGGATACGTAGGAGAAGCAAGAGAGACCACAGATGTGAAGCCCTGTCCTAAACAGCACGTGGCCCCAGGGGTGTTGGCATCATAATCACACACAGGAGTGAGGGGGCCCTCAGGCTCGTGCAGAGGGCGGCTCTCAAGCCCCCCTTCCTCCTCCATCTACTCATTTTCTCCTCTCACTTCATTCATTCACTCTCTCATTCGGTTATCAAGATATTACTGAGTGCCTATGTTGTCTGGCATTGTTCTAGGCCCCTGGGGGGTAGCAATAAACAAAAAAAATCCCTAACCTCATACTCTAGTGGGGGAAGTCAGGCCATAAACGAACAGGAAAACATACAATTCTATGGAGAAAAATAAAGCAGCTAAGGGGGGTTACTTTATATCCACTGTCATCCGTGATCAGGAGACATTGGGGTAGATACTTGTAGGAAATGAGGAGCCAGGCCCACTGGTGTCTCAGGGAAGAACATTCGAGGCCGAGAGAACAGCTGTGCAAAGGCCCTTAGATGGGAGCACTCTGCACACATTAGGGCAACAGCAAGGAGGCTCGGGTGCCTGGGTGCCCCTGTCAGATACCGAGCGCAGGGTCATGTGGGATCGTGTAGGTCATCAAAAGGAATTTTGCTTTTATTCTGAGTGAGCTGGGAGCCACCAGAGGGCTTGGGGCAGAAAAATGACTTGATCTGATGATGACTTTAAAAACTCATGCTGGCTGCTGTGTTGTGACACCTCTGTGACGTGGACAAGGGCAGAAGCAGGGACAGGAGGTAGGAGCCCCCAGCAACAATCAGGCAACGGGGCACAGTAGCTCACTGGACAACCAGATCCCATTTTCCTCAGGATTTGTGTTATAAGACATAACATTTTGGGAGTTGCTAACCTGTTCCAACTCCCTCATTTTAGAAACTGGATCACTCAAGTCCCAAAAAGTTAAGTGACTTGGCCAAGAATATTCATTGTGTTAATAGCAAAGCTGCCACCACCACCACCAGCATACTCCGATCCCTAGTCTGAGAGTCCAGGACTTGCCCAGAGCACTCTTGTTGCAGCTGATTATGAGTCTGCAATTCAGAGCTGGAGATAAGAGCTTGGGAGTCGTGACGTATCAACAGGATGTAAAACCACAGGTGGGATGAGGTCACCAAAGGAGCGAGCAGAGGTGGAGAAGAGGTTCAAGGAGAGAACCCTGGACATTTCAATGTTTCGTGACT
Organism: Lipotes vexillifer; assembly: GCF_000442215.2. Classification (NCBI taxonomy): domain Eukaryota; kingdom Metazoa; phylum Chordata; class Mammalia; order Artiodactyla; family Lipotidae; genus Lipotes; species Lipotes vexillifer. Next base: position 5,136,306 of record NW_006786541.1, read on the forward strand.
TGTGCTGAGTTGGCAACATGAAGGCCCCTGGTGGCCTTGACAAAAGCTTCTTTGGGAGAACTTTGGGAGCAAACACTTGATGGGAGTGGGTTCAAGAGAAAATGGGAGGAGAGGAGCTGAAGACAGTGAGACAGACCCACTCTTCCAAGTAATGCTTCCTTGCTGCCCCTTGACTGTCAGGTCCATCCAGGCCTCTTCTCATCCTTGTCCTTCTCCTGCATTTTCCATTTTCTCTCTTCCCTCCCTCAAAACTTGTCTCCCGTTCCCTTGAGCCCTATTCTTCTCCAAGAAAAAGTCATCTAATAAATGGACATCCACTGAGAGATTAATTAATGAGTTTATTGACGTTTTGCTATCTTCAAGATAATATGTATTCTAACATAGAAATCTGACAGATAGTTTTCTTTTCCCCCCGAGGAAATCATGGCAGCCATAGATTGGAGGAGGGAAAAGACCCCGAACCATGAACACCATATTGTACCCCTGTCCATCATTATCCAGTACCTACTAAATTTAGCTGGCCCCCTGCTATAGTCACAGGCGTTTCATTATAGTTTCAGAAGGTGGTACAAAACAGATCTCACAGAGGGCTGGTGAGAGGTTTGATGAGCCAGTGACAGTCAACCTTCTGACCACCAGAGGAAGAGGAGTATGAGAGTGGAGACATTCAAAACAGACCAAGTCAGGCAGTGAAAAGGAAAAACAGGGTCACACATATACACAGTGAGAAGTACATTATCTATTTTTAGTTTATTTTTTATACATTATCCACTTTTATTTCAAGAAAATTGTAGTCATTGACCCTAGTCACCATAGTTAAGACTACCTAAGGAAATTTAACATTTCTATAGTTTTAGAAAATAGATTTCTGGCACTGTGCTTTTTCTATAATTTTATACAAATGTGCTAAGGAATTAATTATAAGTAGAATCCATGATAGGCCAAGAGCATGGATGGGGCAGAAAGAGTTGGCTCTGTCAGAAGCAGCTGCACAACCTTCTCCATGCTTCTCTGTGCCTCGATTTCCCCATGTATAAGATTTGGAAAAATAATACCTAATCTTCCTTCCTTCCCTAAGAACTAAAGATGCTAATTTGAGGTAAGATTTGCCTTCTATTGCCAGTTACAGTTTCCTAATGTGCTTCGTTTTGACCCTGCTACATGTAGCTGAAGGGGAGAAGAAATCTTTATTAAAAATCTAAGTAATCAAGGGACTTCCCTGGCGGTCCAGTGGTTAAGACTCCACATTGCCACTTCAGGGGGTACGGGTTTGATCTCTGATTGAGGAACTAAGATCCCACACGCTGCATGGCGTGGCCGAAAAAACAAAACAAAACAAACAAACAAATATATATATATATAGAACAGCTATTTAACTCAATACAAATATATGTGGTACTGATTAAGAGAACTGATGTATTTACTAGCAATATTTTTCAGACAGAGTTTATAAGTACCAAGCTGAGTCTCCCATCTTTCAAAGAGCTTTTCTGTATGCTCCAAGGACCTGATTTACAGCTCTCATTCTTTTGCTTTAATAATGTGAAGTTTTTCCATACAAAGCTGGGTCTCTCCTTAGTTCAATGTCCTAATTTCCCCTTGTCGAAATAGCTTTTTTTAGGGAGTCTCTATTGTTTTCAGTTAATTTTAACACTAAATTAAAAGCTTCATCTGGTGGTGATTTTAAAACATTTTACTTCAGATGCCGAAAGGTACCTCCTAAACTACTTCAATCATAATTGTTACCATCGTGACAATAAGGTTTTCATATAGAATCTCTTTTAGACCTCAAAGTGTTCTATAAAGACCACACTTTGAAATTTTGTTCTCTCAAAACATACCCCATACATTAGATAAGGGGTCACTGACCCCATCTTACAGACTAAAGAGTCAGGAGAGTACAGAACTTCCCACTGGATTCAAAGGAAATAGTGGCATTTAAATCCTAAATCTAATAATCTAATGCTATTCCAGTGGCTTACCCTCTTTTTTGCCTTTTTTTAATTCCAAGTTTTCTAAAATCATCTGGGACGTAATAGATCATATTTAATTGTTCAGGCTTTTATGCTGTGCTTTCAGAATCGCTTCTGATTTGTGGTCTGGCTCTACTTCAGTATTATCCAACACGAGGTTTATTTCATCGGCCCTGTATCAAAGCTTCCTCACTTTAGCCAGAAATTAAAATAATAGCTTTAAGTTTCCCCTCCCTGTCAAAGAGCTAATCAATAACACAATTTGCCATATTTTGTAGATGACTCTATATGCTCCTCATAAAAGCGGGATGTGGAACCCTTTCATTTATTTAGCATAGGCACTCTCAACTTTTCCTACACAAAGACAGAATCATTTTTCTCTCCTAACAATTTTACTTCCTTTTAGTGTTATAAATTGTCACAAAGCCTGCAAAGTGTCAACCGCAAGATTTACTGGGTCCTCTGAAGAAAGCCCGTGATACCGGGTGTCACTTTCACTGGCATCTCTTCTCCTAAAAATATTTATGCAGTCAACTACGGTACCAAGTGAGGAGGGAAGGGTCAAGATACCAGCAATGGCCAAAATGGTCACACAGTTGTAAGATGCTGAAAAATAAAACATTCCAGGTACAAAACTTATCAGAAGAAAAAAAACTCTTTTGTAGTGTAAGTCATAGAGACAGGACAAATACCGCCGGAGTAACCTGAGCTCTTGCTTAGCAGTAGCACTTTTTAAAGCCCACACGAGACCTTGATTTGTGGTATCCATGGGTCCAGCGCCCAGAAATCTCAAATGCTGGGTTCTTTTCTTCGCTGCTCTTAGTGCCCTTGAGCAAATGACTTCAATCCCTGTTACAGGAAACAGGGATAATCCCACAAGCTATCTACCTACACCTTGACTCACAGCTCCTGGCTCCCCAGAGAATGCGATGTGGATTAGAGCCAGGTCCTATGAAAATGAAAATTACCTTATAGATAACTATTATGTAATGAGATTAATCCTCAGAACCTCTTCCACAGATCTGGTAAAGCCCCAAATTTTAGCACTTTACTTTCTTCTCTTAACATAATCCGTTGAAAATTGAAGGTAAGAGCTCATGACTGCAGATTCAGTCTATTTTTCCTGTTTAAACACAACTTTAATATTTTTTAAAAAATTCTTACTTGCTAACTCTTCTCAATCAAAACTACACAATACTTTAGTTATCTACACTAAAACAGCATTGCGAATTTTCTATTTAACTTGTATAGACTAATAATAGTCATCCTAATTGAAAGAATAAGTTAGTTTATAAATGGCAAGTGTCCAAATCTCCTAAGTCTCAAAATACAGAAATAAAAAGTTAATTAATATCAGAATATCAAGCAGTTTTTTGAAAATGGAGATTTGTACTACCAAGGATATATATATAGGCATATATAGAGAGAGAGACATATATATATATATATATATATATATATATATATACACACACACACACACACACACACACACACACACACACATATATATATATATATATAGAGAGAGAGAGAGACATAGACATATATATGTTGTTTTATTTTGTGGAACATGGCAAGCTGATTCTAAAATTTATTTAAATTTAAAAATGCAAAGGGCCAAAAATAGCCAACACACTCTTGAATAGGATGGCAGGCTTTACTCCAGCATTATCATAAAGCTATCATAAATAAAGTAGTGTAATATTAGCCCAAATAGATTAATGGAATGGAGAAACAGAGAGGACCCAGAAAGGACCAGAGGCTTATACAGATGCTTGATGAATGGCAGAAGGGCACTGCATAGTGCCAGGACCAGCAACTATACAAAAGACCCTTCCTCACACAGTCACAAATACATCCCAGGGGGAATCAAAACATAACATAGTAAGAATGGAAAATATAAAGCATTTTTTAAATGAAAAGATTTTAAAAGATAATATTTTCATGACTTAAAGATATGAAAAGATTCCTTAAAAAAAAGACACAAAAGACAGTAAACATAAAAGATGAATAGATTTGCCATTAAAATGAAGAATTTTTATTCATCAAAAAACCATGACGAGAATGAAAAATAATCAGAGGAGAAGATATTTACAACAGATGTAACTCAGTAATGATTAGTACCAAGAATATATACAAATCAATGAGTAAAAGACAGCTGACATGAACACAATAGAGACAAGTTTTGAATGGGCACTTTTCGAAAGAAGAATTGCAGTGACCAATGAACATAGGCAGATGCTCAAATTTGTTTCTAATTAGAGAAATGCAAAATAAAACCACAACGAATGTCTCAACATCATACTGGCCAAAGTTAAAGTCTGGCAATATCAAGTGTTGGTGAACTGGCCTCATACACAGCAGGGGAAAAGGAGAGGGATATTAAATGTTAAAGATATGCCTACCTCATAATCCAGCAATTAAACTCCTAGGTAAATGCCCTACAGAAATGTGTTTATGCACACAAAGATGCTCGTTGCAGCATTGCTTATAACAGCCCAAAACTGAAATCACTATAGAAGTGTCCGTCGCAGTAAAATAAAGTGGTACTAAGGAAATGGCACATCATACAGTAATGAAAATGAATAAATCACACCAACACGTGATGTGAATTATATAAGCAATGTTGAGTGAAAGATACCAGACACAACATACAGTGTGATTCCATTTTTATATGTCAAAAGTAGGCAAAACAAACTAATCATATTGTTGCACACATAACCGGTAAAACTATTTTCTAAAAGGGGAGTATTGCCATAAAGTCAGAATAGTAGTTACCTCTGGGAGACAAAGGCAAGGCTAGAGGGGACACACAGGGAGACTCTGGAGTGCTGGCAGTGGCTTTTCTGCATCTGGTTTGTGATTACATAGCTGTTGGCTTCACCCATTAAACTGCATATCTGTTTTATGTACATATCTGTTTTATGTACTTTTCTGTATATTTCACAAAATTTAAAAGAATGAGAGAGAACTTGTACTACGAAATATTAACAGTGATTAGAGCCATAATTATTAAAATAGTGTGGAAAACTAGAAGGGCCAGAAATAGGTCCAAGACACAAAAAACAGAGGAATTTAATATTCTATACCAGTACAGTGAAAGTTTTTAAAAAATTAAACCTCATCTCATACAATATTCCCAAATAAATTTGAGATGGATTAAAAATTTCCTTCTGAGTTAAAAATAAGTATAAAAGTGAAATTTTTTAAAGTACTAAAAGAAAATAAGGATAAATCTGTAACCATCCTTGGGGTAGGGAAGGCAGGCTCTAGCACACCTGCAAAGGTAGACTCCTAAAGAAAACAACTTCTACACAGAAACACCATCAACTGTATTAAAAGGCAAGTAACACATGAAAACAGTAACAACACATGAAAACAAATGGACGTCTTAATTCATAAAAAAACATATAAACCAATAAAAATGGCAAACTCTCCAAGAGAATATAGGAAAGATATGACTAAGCAATGGTCAAAACAATGAATGTAAATGGTCAATAAACATGAAAAAAGTCTCAACCTTCATTTGTTATCAAAGAAACACACATTTTAAAGGTAGTCCTTTTCTGCAATTATTGGCAAATATCTTAAAATAGCAATTTGCAATTCTGGGAGTTTGATATATTGCTAGTGGGAATGTCAAAGGAAACAGTCTTTGTGGGGAGTAATGGATATCAAGTCTCAAAAACTTATACTTTCACCTAGCAATTCACTTCTAGAAAGGTACCTTTTGGAAATAAATCACTTTTATACAGATGTAATTATATTTCAACATGTTGATCTCATCACTGTTTTCAGGTTACATTATAATTAACAAATTGTGAAACATGTTGATTTTATTTATTTATTTATTTATAGTTATTTCTGAGATTTACATTTTAAAGTAATAACTAGAATTATGACTTATAACATTATACCAGAACATATAAGATTTTTAGAAATTTCATGTAATGTCTGAAACATTTATATTAACATATTTCCATACAAATAAGCCAAAGAAAGTTTAGTATTAAGTTTTTTGTTTGTTTGTTTTTGTTTTCTTATACTGCAGGTTCTTATTAGTCATCAATTTTATACACATCAGTGTATACATGTCAACCCCAATCGCCCAATTCAGCACACCACCACCATCCCCACCCCACTACAGTTTTCCCCCCTTGGTGTCCATACGTTTGTTCTCTACATCTGTGTCTCAATTTCTGCCCTGCATACTGGTTCATCTGTACCATTTTTCTAGGTTCCACATACATGCGTTAATATACAATACTTGTTTTTCTCTTTATGATTTACTTCACTCTGTATGACAGTCTATAGATCCATCCACCTCTCAACAAATAACTCAGTTTCGTTCTTTTCTATGGCTGAGTAATGTTCCATTGTACATATGTACCACAACTTCTTTATCCATTCATCTGTCAATGGGCATTTAGGTTGCTTCCATGACATGGCTATTGTTAATAGTGCTGCAGTGAACATTGGGGTGCATGTGTCTTTTTGAATTATGGTTTTCTCTGGGTATATGCCCACTGGTGGGATTGCTGGATCATATGGTAATTCTACTTTTAGTTTTTTAAGGAACCTCCATACTGTTCTCCACAGTGGCTCTATCAATTTACATTCCCACCAACAGTGCAAGAGGGTTCCCTTTTCTCCACACCCTCTCCAGCATTTGTTGTTTGTAGATTTTCTGATGATGCCCATTCTAACTGGTGTGAGGTGATACCTCATTGTAGTTTCGATTTGCATTTCTCTAATAATTAGTGGTGTTGAGCAGCTTTTCATGTGCCTCTTGGCCATCTGTATGTCTTCTTTGGAGAAATGTCTATTTAGGTCTTCTGCCATTTTTGGATTGGGTTGTTTGTTTCTTTAATATTGAGCTGCAAGAGCTGTTTATATATTTTGGAGATTAATGCTTTGTCCATTGATTCGTTTGTGAATATTTTCTCCCATTCTGAGGGTTGTCTTTTCATCTTGTTTATGGTTTCCTTTGCTTTGCAAAAGCTTTGAAGTTTCGTTAGGTCCCATCTGTTTATTTTTGTTTTTATTTCCATTACTCTAGGAGGTGGATCAAAAAAGATCTTGCTGTGATTTATCTCAGAGAGTGTTCTTCCTATGTTTTCCTCTAAGAGTTTTACAGTGTCTGGTCTTACATTTCGGTCTCAAATCCATTTTGAGTTTATTTTTGTGTATCGTGTTAGGGAGTGTTCTAATTTCATTCTTTTACATGTAGCTGTCCAGTTTTCCCAGCACCACTTATTGAAGAGACTGTCTTTTCTCCATCGTATATCTTTGCCTCCTTTGTCATAGATTAGTTGACCATAGGTGCGTGGGTTTATTTCTGGGCTTTCTATCTTGTTCCATTGATCTATGTTTCTGTTTTTGTGCCAGTACCATATTGTCTTGATTAGTGTAGCTTTGTACTATAGTCTGAAGTCAGGGAGTCTGATTCCTCCAGCTCTGTTTTTTTCCCTCAAGACTGCTTTGGCTATTCGGGGTCTTCTGTGTCTCCATACAAATTTTTTTTCTTTCTTTTCTTCTTTTTTTTTTTGCGGTACACGGGCCTCTCACTGTTGTGGCCTCTCCCATTGCGGAGCACAGGCTCCGGACGCGCAGGCCCAGCCGCCATGGCTCACGGGCCCAGCCGCTCCGCGGCATGTGGGATCTTCCCGGACCGGGGCGCAAACCCGTGTTCCCTGCATCAGCAGGCGGACTCTCAACCACTGCGCCACCAGGGAAGCCCTCTCCATACAAATTTTAAGATGATTTGTTCTGGTTGGTTCCGTAAAAAATGCCATTGATAATTTGATAGGGAGTGCAGTGAATCTGTAGATTGCTTTGGGTAGTATAGTCATTTTCACAATACTGATTCTTCCAATCCAAGAACATGGTGTATCTCTCCATCTCTTGGTATCATCTTTAATTTCTTTCATCAGTGTCTTATAGTTTTCTGCATACAGGTCTTTTGTCTCCCTAGGTAGGTTTATTCCTAGGTATTTTATTCTTTTTGTTGCAATGGCAATTGGGCGTGTTCCCATAATTTCTCTTTCACATTTTTTATCATTAGTGTATAGGAATGCAAGAGATTTCTGTGCATTAATTTTGTACCCTGCAACTTTACCAGATTCATTGATTAGCTCTAGTAGTTTTCTGGTGGCATTTTTAGGATTCTTTATGTATAGTATCATGTCATCTGCAAACAGTGACAGTTTTACTTTCTCTTTTCCAATTTGTATTCATTTTATTTCTTTTTCTTCTCTGATTGCCATGGCTAGGACTTCCAAAACTATGTTGAATAATACTGGTGAGAGGGGACATCCTTGTCTCATTCCTGAACTTAGAGGAAATGATTTCAGTTTTTCACCATTGAGAATGATGTTTGCTGTGGGTTTGTCGTATATGGCCTTTATTATGTTGAGGTAGGTTCCCTCTCTGCCCACTTGCTGGAGAGTTTTTATCATAAATGGGTGTTGAATTTTGTCAAAAGCTTTTTCTGCATCTATTGAGATGATCATATGGGTATTTTTGTTTGTTTGTTTTGCGGTACACAGGCCTCTCACTGTTGTGGCCTCTCCCACTGTGGAGCACAGGCTCCAGACGCGCAGGCTCAGCGGCCATGGCTCACGGGCCCAGCCGCTCCGCGGCATGTGGGATCTTCCTGGACCGGGGCACGAACCCGTGTCCCCTGCATCAACAGGCAGACTCTCAACCACTGCGCCACCAGGGAAGCCCGATCATATGGTTTTTATTCTTCACTTTGTTAATGTGGTGTATCGCATTGATTGATTTGCATATATTGAAGAATCCTTGCATCCCTGGGATAAATCCCACTTGATCATGGTGTATGATGCTTTTAATGTGTTGTTGGATTCTGTTTGCGAGTATTTTGTTGAGGATTTTTGCATCTATATTCATCGGTGATATTGGTCTGTAATTTTCTTTTTTTGTAGTATCTTTGTCTGGTTTTGGTATCAGGGTGATGTTGGCCTCATAGAATGAGTTTGGGAGTGTTCCTTCCTCTGCAATTTTTTGGAAGAGTTTGAGAAGGATGGGTGTTAGCGCTTCTCTAAATGTTTGATAGAATTCATCTGGGAAGCCATCTGGTCCTGGACTTTTATTTGTTGGAAAATTTTTAATCACAGTTTCAATTTCATTACTTGTGACTGGTCTGTTCATATTTTCTGTTTCTTCCTGGTTCAGTCTTGGAAGGTTATACCTTTCTAAGAATTTGTCCATTTCTTCAAGGTTGTCCATTTTATTGGCATTGGCATAGAGTTGCTTGTAGTAGTCTCTTAAGATGCTTTGTATTTCTGTGGTGTCTGTTGTAACTTCTCCTTTTTCATTTCTAATTTTATTGATTTGAGTCCTCTCCCTCTTTTTCTTGATCAGTTTAGCTAATGGTTTATCAATTTTGTTTATCTTCTCAAAGAACCAGCTTTTAGTTTTATTGATCTTTGTTATTGTTTTCTTTGTTTCGATTTCATTTATTTCTGCTCTGATCTTTATGATTTCTTTCCTTCTGCCAACTTTGGATTTTGTTTGTTCTTCTTTCTCTAGTTCCTTTAGGTGTAAGGTTAGATTGTTTACTTGAGATTTTTCTTGTTTTTTGAGGTAGGCTTGTATAGCTATAAACTTCCCTCTTAGAACTGCTTTTGCTGCATCCCATAGGTTTTGGATCATCATGTTTTCATTGTCTTTTGTCTCTAGGTATTTTTTGATTTCCTTTTTGATTTCTTCAGTGATCTCTTGCTTATATAGTAACGTATTGTTTAGCCTCCATGTGTTTGTGTTTTTTACGTTCTTCTCCCTGTATTTCATTTCTAATCTCATAACGTTGTGGTCAGAAAAGATGCTTGATATGATTTCAATTTTCTTAAATTTACTGAGGCTTTATTTGTGACCCAAGATGTGATCTATCCTGGAGAATGTTCCATACGCACTTGAGAAGAAAGTGTAATCTGCTGTTTTTGGATGGAATGCCCTATAAATATCAATTAAATCTATCTGGTCTATTGTGTCACTTAAAGCTCTGTTTCCTTATTTATTTTCATTTTGGATTATCTGTCCATTGGTGTAAGTGAGGTGTTAAAGTCCCTCACTATTATTGTGTTACTGTCGATTTCCTCTTTTATGGCTGTTAGCATTTGCCTTGTGTATTGAGGTGCTCCTATGGTGGGTGTATATATATTTATAACTGTTATATCTTCTTCTTTGATTGATCCCTTGATCATTATGTAGTGTCCTTCCTTGTCTCTTGTAACATTTTTTATTTTAAAGTCTATTTTATCTGATATGAGTATAGCTACTCCAGCTTTCTTTTGATTTCCATTTGCATGGAATATCTTTTTCCATCCCCTCACTTTCAGTCTGTATGTGTCCCTAGGTCTGAAGTGGGTCTCTTATAGACAGCATATAGATGGGTCTTGTTTTTGTATCCATTCAGCAAGCCTGTGTCTTTTGTTTTGAGCATTTAATCCATTCACGTTTAGGGTAATTATCAATATGTATGTTCCTATGACCATTTTCTTAATTGTTTTGGGTTTGTTTTTGTAGATCCTTTTCTTCTCTTGTGTTTCCCGCTTAGAGAAGTTCCTTTAGCATTTGTTGTAGAGCTGGTTTGGTGGTGCTGAATTCTCTTAGCTTTTGCTTGTCTGTAAAGCTTTTGATTTCTCCATCGAATCTGAATGAGATCCTTGCCAGGTAGAGTAATCTTGGTTGTAGGTTCTTCCCTTTCATCACTTTAAATACAACAGGGCACTCCCTTCTGGCTTGTAGTTTCTGCTGAGAAATCAGCTGTTAACCTTATGGGAGTTCATTTGTATGTTATTTGTCGTTTTTTCCCTTGCTGCTTTCAATAATTTTTGTCTTTAATCTTTGCCAATTAGATAACTATGCGTCTCGGCATGTTTCTCCTTGGGTTTATCCTGCCTGGGACTCTCTGCGCTTCCTGGACTTGGGTGGCTATTTCCTTTCCCATGTTAGGGAAGTTTTCGACTATAATCTCTTCAAATATTTTCTCGGGTCCTTTCTCTCTCTCTTCTCCTTCTGGGACCCCTATAATGTGAATGTTGTTGCGTTTAATGTTGTCCCAGAGGTCTCTTAGGCTGTCTTCATTTCTTTTCATTCTTTTTTCTTTATTCTGTTCTGTGGCAGTGAATTCCACCATTCTGTCTTCCAGGTCACTTATCCGTTCTTCTGCCTCAGTTATTCTGCTATTGATTCCTTCTAGTGTAGTTTTCATTTCAGTTGTTGTATTGTTCATCTCTGTTTGTTTGTTCTTTAATTCTCCTAGGTCTTTGTTAAACATTTCTTGCATCTTCTCGATCTTTGCCTCCATTCTTTTTCCAAGGTGCTGGATCATCTTCACCATCATTATTCTGAATTCTTTTTCTGGAAGGTTGCCTATCTCCACTTCATTTAGTTGTTTTTCTGGGGTTTGATCTGGTTCCTTCATCTGGTACATAGCCCTCTCTCTGCCTTTTCATCTTGTCTATCTTTCTGTGAATGTGGTTTTTGTTCCACAGGTTGCAGGATTGTAGTTCTTCTTGCTTCTGCTGTCTGCCCTCTGGTGGACGAGGCTATCTAAGAGGCTTGTGCAAGCTTCCTGATGGGATGGACTGGTGGTAGGTAGAGCTGGCTGTTGCTCTGGTGGGCAGAGCTCAGTAAAACTTTAATCTGCTTGTCTGCTGATGGGTGGGGCTGGGTTCCCTCCCTGTTGGTTGTTTGGCCTGAGGCACCCCAACACTGGAGGCTACCTGGGCTCTTTTGTGGGGCTAATGACAGACTCTGGGAGGGCTCACGCCAAGGAGTACTTCCCAGAACTTCTGCTGCTAGTGTCCTTGTCCCCGCAGTGAGCCACAGTGCCCCCACCCCCGCCTCTGCAGGAGACCCTCCAACACTAGCAGCTAGGTCTGGTTCAGTCTCCCCGGGGGTCACTGCTCCTTCCCCTGGGTCCCGATGTGCACACTACTTTGCGTGTGCCCTCCAAGAGTGGATTCTCTGTTACCCCAGTCCTGTCGAAGTCCTGCAGTCAATTCCCACTAGGCTTCAAAGTCTGATTCTCTAGGAATTCCTCCCCCCGTTGCCAGACCCCCATGTTGGGAAGCCTGATGTGGGGCTCAGGACCTTCACTCCAGTGGGTGGACTTCTGTGATATAAGTGTTCTCCAGTCTGTGAGTCACCCACCCAGCAGTTATGGGATTTGATTTTTACTGTGATTGCGCCCCTCCTACCGTCTCATTGTGGCTTCTCCTTTGTCTTTGGATGTGGGGTATCTTTTTTGGTGAGTTCCAGTGTCTTCCTATCGATGATTGTCCAGCAGCTAGTTGTGATTTTGGTGTTCTTGCAAGAGGGAGTGAGAGCACGTCCTTCTACTCTGCCATCTTGGTTCCTCTCCAGTCAGTTTGTTGATATCATTTTGTTTTCTGGGGGTCGTTCTCAGCATAAACATTCATTGGTGAAGAGCACTGGCTTGGGGTTGGATGATGGCTTGAGTTTGAGGCCTGATTCCTTCCCTTGCTAGATATGGAAACCTACTGCTATGCCTCAGTTTTCCTCACTTACCAACAAGTTGATTTTAAAAGTTATAGTACACCCATAAAATGGAATATTCTGCAGCTATCTAAAATGCAAAATATTTAATATGTGAAAATGTTTACAGTGTATAGAGCAAACTGTTAACCAGTGTATGATTGTATTATTGAAAATAGAAATGTATAGCTATGCATAGAAAGGTATGCGTATGTACACGTACCCAAATGTTAACAGAGGCCCCCTCTCAGTGGTAGGACTACAGGGGGACTGTGTGTATGTGCATGTGAGCCCTCCCATGATCCAGCTTTCCAGAAATAACATGTATTCATTCTATAAAGAAGGAGCATCAAATAACTTTAGGATGTGAAATCATTTACAATTAGTTTTGAAAACTAAAAATAATGGAATTGTTTGCTCAGTGTATTTCTACATTTGCTTTTTGTTGGGAGGAGGGCAAAAGGGAGATGGAAAGCAGTAGCCGTTCCTGGAAGGACATGACATAGAACTGAGCCCTTCCTATCACATGTACATTTGCCTAAATGTATTCTTTTTTTTTTTTTTTTTTTT
>NW_006786541.1:5149535-5157240 GCF_000442215.2 Lipotes vexillifer
CCCCCTGCATCGGCAGGCGGACTCTCAACCACTGCGCCACCAGAGAAGCCCCTAAATGTATTCTTGATCAAATTTCATAAACAAAGTCTCCTTTAAAGTTAAGTTACATTTAATTAAGCACGAGTAAAACATCACTATTAGCATTTTAAAGTTGCTCTAATTAATATTTTATTCTTTCGACAGTGTTTAAAGGCGCCAACATATTAGACAAAGAAAACTTTGATAACATATGTGTTAATTTCTCTGGAGACAACCATGGTCCTTTAAAATTGCATATATATGAGATTGAGGTTTCTGCAGTGTACATAAGCCTCATTTGGAGCGGAGGGAAGCAATATATTGATAACAAACCAATGGTAGCTTTAAAAAAATTTTTGGTTTTCTTATCAAACTGAACCTATCATCTGTTAGAACAATGAAGTCAAGTCAGGCCAGGCCTATGAACAGCTACTCCCTTCACGTACATCAATCATCTTAGACTTTTCCTGTTCCTCATGTTACTCCAGACAAATCTGGTCACCTAGAAAGACCATCCACCCTCCGGCATCAACTAAATGTACCCCTTATTCCTAATCAGAAGAAAGAAAACATTTTTCCTAAGGGAAGACAGAAGGAAACAAACGTTTTAAGCATTTTCTATGAGTGTCTTCCTTGGTATTTCACATCCAATCCTCTAACAGCCCCATGCAACATGCACAAAATTCTCTAGATTGCTCCCTTCATTACTCAAAAAAGGAGAGAACTATATTTTCGTAATTCATTTTAGGTGATGCCTGGGACAACTAAATAATTCACTGAAAGACATGTAATAAATGCTATTTGGCAGAGGTAAGTATAAAGAAAAAGCAGTTAATCACCTGCTTTCGTTTGGATTAGAGAAAAAAATGTGCTCTATTACTATATACTAAAATATCAGACCAACACACAACATACTGCAAAAGTTTAATATAATGTGATTAAACACAATATTCAAATATTAAACTTTTCAAGCACATGAAAGTTAACTTCTGAAAGTGGGCTATTTTTATAGCTTCCTTGTTGTAACTTGACAAAACTCTTTCTCTCAACCATGTCTGACACTGATCTTGATACTTGTTAGAAAGTCTGATGTAAGATAATGAGATCTCAACAGGCAGAGATTCAGGAGAAGATCCAAATACCCATCTTCAGAATTCGTCATCGGAGGACTGATCATCGCCTTCATCCCTTACTTCTTGATATTTCCTCGAAGACTCCCCTTCTGGATTATAGCTCTGCATTTTAATATTCAGTCTTTCAGCTAATTTTTGTGCTGCGAGCTTGGCTTGCATCTCCTTTAAAACAAAAAATGAAGCAAAAATTATACACTCACACCTTTTCCCTACCATTTTTCAATGGGAAGTCATTGGAACACAACCAGAAATAAAGGGGCATTCCAGCCCAGTCAGTGTTCTCTACTGCACTCTGTGTCTACCACAGGCACCACATGGCAGGGCTGGGGAGAGCTACTACTAGCCTGCTATAGTGGTGATGACAGACTCCCAGTGATAAACCATGTGCACTAAAATATCCACCTCTACATGAGAAACTGAGGAATCAGCTTAGCACTACGACAGTTATAAACGTGAAAACATTTTCAAGTATGTGGGCACATGCATGTGTATATACAACCCTGAAGAACAATCTGAGCTATCAGATGTCAAAAATCACTAATGCTGTACTGATCCTCCAACTGGAAGAATCTTCTTTCCTAGATTAAATCACGGCTTCCAGGCTTGAGAGTTACATTTCGATGCCACAATGAAAATCAAAGAATACTAAAAACTGATTATCCCTCTCCAAATTAACTCCCATGAAAAGTACTATGCAGTAAAAAGTCTAAGTAAATCTTAGACATTGGCAATGTGCTTCTATACATGCAAAGACACCGTCACTGACTGATGGCAGGTTGCAATGCTCATTCCTACTCTGGCTCTTCACTTTTCTCAGACTGCCCCCCCAAACCACTGGAACTTGTTTATGTCCCTCCCCTAAGGCCACAGATAGCACAGGTAGGTGTGACTGAAGTGGAACTACTACTACCAAGGAAACCAATTCCAAACTGAATGGTTTAATTCAACCTAAAAATAACTTCAGACAGGCATTTAGGATCAAATAGACAACTTAAAAAATAATTCCTCAATGCTTAGTTACAACCAGGCAATAACTTGAATGCACTGAGAGGAAGAAAACTGGCTTTTGAAAAGGAGTGCCTTGAAAATCCCAATCCATGCCAACGGAGCTTTTATAGAAAGCCAAGGCAGAATAACAACCTAATTTTGTAGTAAGTGACATATTGTACCCAATTGAAATCTACCTAAGCAAAACTAGGTTTGGCTGCTATTTTCCTGGAGGCTCTAATTATTACTATCTAAGTATATCAGACCCTTTCTTTCCTCCCAATGGTCCTCACACTTAATTTTCTCCCATCCCATTATTTTATACCCAGACTGTCAACATACATATTTAAAGTTCCATGCAGAACACACAGACCTTTGAAGAAAGTGCTATCCAAAATTAAGTGACCAAAAGTAGAAGATGCTTCAGTCTTCACAAGGGCCTGCAGGCCTGTGTATCCGACCCCAACTGTCTGTTCCTAACACACCACTACCTCCCCATCCCTCTCCTGCTCTCCCTGTATTGAAGGAGCTTGGAAACCGCACTTCCTTGATTCTCTTAGCAGGGTTCCAATTAGATTCCACCACTGACAAGCTCTCGCATAGATTTTTTAAGGTGGAAGACCAAGAAGAGATACTACTGCTACCTACAGCCTGGGCTTTCAGAGATGTGAAATTTTGCAGTAGTCTCCCCACATTTCCTGGAAAATACCACCTTGATGTCACAGGTAGCTGTTCCCTGCAGTTCTAGCAAACTTGAGACTCTGCAAGCTAGAGACACACATCTGAGACCTGATGGCGTCAGCTGACCATGTCTCTAGCACCTAATCCCTTCTACTAAATCCCACTCTCTCCCTGAACAACCTGGAGTAAATTCTGACTTACTCAAGCAGCGTCCAACATGCAGACAAGAAACAAGTCATATCCTAAATACCTCATAACTCTGTTTCTGCTGTTTCTGAAGTGCTAGCGACTCTTCTGTGGAGAGCAGCTGTGTAGGCATGTGGTGGAGTGGCAGAAGCCGGGCTGCTGTGATGTCATCGAGATGCTTCCTGTCCCTGTGCCGTCTCTCTTCTGAGGAGACAGGAGACCCCCTCCTCTGACAAGGACTCAACGAATCACGTTGATGTGAAGGTAATCTGAAGGAAGCAACACTTATGTTACACCACCAGACTACTTCCTTTTCATAGACAAACATTTGCAACATTCTTACACACAAATGTGGCCTTTAACCTTGGCAATTAATTCTTCTACAAAAGTAATAGTAAGCCCTTTACCACTATTTACATGTGTAGATAAAACTTTTTTTTTTAACATATTTACCTCAAAAACAGAAATATTTAAATTGGCACCTTTTTGGCAAGTAATTTGACAACGTGTGGCTCTATCTAGGTTTAGATAGACTCTTTGCCTTTCCCGTCTCTCTTCAGCTTATACTTGAGCTGAAGTCTGTTTTCATTTTCTTCATTCAAAAACATTTGCAGGGGCTTCCCTGGTGGCGCAGTGGTTGAGAATCCGCCTGCCAATGCAGGGGACACGGGTTCATGCCCTGGTCTGGGAAGATCTCACATGCCGCGGAGCAGCTGGGCCCGTAAGCCATGGCCGCTGAGCCTGCACGTCCAGAGCCTGTGCTCCGCACGGGAGAGGCCACAACAGTGAGAGGCCCGTGTACCGCCAAAAAAAAAAAAAGTGTGCAATTTGAGGAGTCTCAGAATAATAAAAATTCGGCATGTAAATTATGGGATCCCTGATGGCATCCCAGCAGGGAGTAAGGAGTGACAGGGCTGCAGCACACAGAAGCACTGGAAGTGGAGAAAATGGAAAAGGCAGCAAGATACAGCTGGCAGAGTAGGCTGGGTCCAGTCCACAGTGAAGGCTTCTATTCTATGTAACAGGTTCAGGTTTACATTTTACAAACTGCACTATGGCAGCAGTGGAGAGGATGGACTGGTAGAGTTAAGACTAGGCCAGGACAGACCACAACTATAGTCCAAGAGAGCAATGACAGTCTTCACTTTGACAGGAGAAAGGATGAACATAAGAATGATTAGAGTGGAAGGTCAAGGAAATATACTGTGAGGTTCCATGGCTAGCAGATATGGAGAGGGAAAGAAAGAAGGTAGTGGCACTACTGACTTAGGGAATATGAGAGAAAGTAGTTTGGGAAGAAATGAGTTCTACTTCGTACCTGGTAAACCTAAGGTGCCACAGATCACCCCCACATGGTCGGGTTTCACAGCTACGCAAATCTGAAGTTCTGGGAAGACTTGGACTAGAAGTAGATGATGGGCGGCCTCCAGCATCCAGAAGAGCCAGAAGAGCATGTAGGAGGCCAAAGGAAGAGTAGAAAAGAAGCCAAAGGACACCCTCATCCCACCTCCCAACCTCCATTTGTCTACAGCCTGACTCACCAAGGCCCAGCCTGTTGATAACTGCACTTCTGTCTCTGTCTCTCGTAAGCTTCCCTTGGGAACCCTCACTGATACTCCCTTACTCTCCTCCCACTTCCAGCTAAATGACCATAAAACCAGAACCAGGATCAGTGTATTCTCTGTTGTATATATTGACTAGATGATGCTTCTGGTCTTCTGCCTCCCTAGAAGTGAGGAAAGATATCTCACCACGCACAAGATGACCAACTAATCAACGATTACTTTTTATTCCTAACTAAAAATTAATGTAACATAATTCTGGTTCTCTATGCAGAAGAAATAGTTTTGAGGTTATAAAAATGAATGGTAAGAGATAGGACTAAACTTTAAAGTCTCTATAACAAAAAAATTGGTTTTAGGTATTTTTACCTATATAGGCTTTCAGTTTTTCAAAGCAAGGCATTAGTGGTTAGACTTTGTATCTGATGTTACATTCTTATAAATCTACTCCCTGACTTGAATGTTATATTTGCATATAAATAAATAATACTCTTTGCAAAGAGCTTTTGTTTTTCTGAAGATCTCAGACACAAAACTATGACAAGGACCTTAGAAGCAGGGTTGATTTGTCCCTCCTGCCCAAATCTGTTTTCAGTTTTTTTAAGCCCCTATCAGCTCCCTTCCTCCTGATATTATACAGTTTACGTCGCGAGTCCTCATCTAGGTCGTAAACTCCATAAGGAGCAGAATCTTTACTCCTGTACGGCCACAGCATCTGCTGCTTACATATAGTGAGCACACAAACATTTTTTACTGAGAAGGGCTTTCAGCTCCTGCAATTGTTTTCCCCTTAGCTTACAGTCTAGTCAAAGGGGGAACTACATACCAGAAAATGGTTCTGGAAAAAACTGAAATAAATTCTCTAACTCCATGTTTAATATGAGACATTGCTGAAGTCTCCTGAAATTTAACACTCCATCTGTCATTGAAGACCTTTTCAATTATTTGGCTAAAAAAAACTACAGCATTTTTCAACACGAATCCTCCACTCCAGCCAGGCTAGTTTCCCTGTTTCCACAACACCCTCATTCCCAAGTACAAGTAGTTCTCACACCAAGTCCACTGACCTTAAAGCATTCTCCCAGTTTTTTGAGTTTAACAGACATTATGCTCCTGTGACAAGCCTCCTTCTGATGGTACTTACACATTGGTTTTAAATTTATGCTGTAGGGGCACGGGGTTTTTGGCTCGCATTTCTAGCACTTCCATGTAATGAGGCTTCTTCTGCAGCCCACTCCAAAGGCCGGCCGAGTTCTCAGGACTCTGGTTTTCTTCTGAGTGCTGTTCAACGGGGTCTGCAATGGTGATCCTTTGTAATCTATCAATAAACAGGTCGTCCGAGCTGCCAGGATGATCCTCCACTTGACTTGAAGCACGATGCTGAGTGAGGGGCTCACTAGCTGCAGATGAGGAAGGCATGGCAGTTCTGATGCTGGAAGCTGGGCGTTCGCTCACTGTGTGTTCAGCCTCAGGGGCCTCAACATCGCCTCCGAGAGTCGGACGTGCCAGTCCCTGTCGTTGTGAGGTTGTCTGAGATGATGTGATGTTAGCTACAGAGGAAGAGCCAGGAACTGGTGATGAAGTATCAAGTATCTGGTGAGAATTCTGGGCCTTCTCTGTGTCCCCATCAACAACGGTAATCGCTTTTTGCCTCTCCTTACAGTCTAAACTAATGGGATGAAAGAGTTCACTTCTTCCTCTAACTTCCTCACGTTCTGCAATGGCAGCTTTCAGTTTGGCGACGGAGTCTAAGATCTTTTTACCTTTGTCGGGCAATTTGCAAATGAATTTTCTGGCAAAAGGAAAAGAACAGGTGTACATTAGAGACAGCCATGTTTTTAAACTTGAGATATACAGACAAAAAAGCATTATTCTCTAAGGGAGAAGAATCAATCTTTAAGTCAAAAATCCAATTTCCAATGGCCCCAAAACAGGAATGAAATAAGAGAATCATTATCCAAATACCCCCCAAAAAGAAGGGGCTGCAGGAAGAATAGGGAATATGCCTCATTTGTCTCATCTAATTAGAATTTCTGCAGAAGTATTTTAAGTATGATACTAATATAACACATCCCCCAAATCATCAGTTTTTAAAAGTGTGATCTCCAAGACCTTCATGGGGAGGGGAGGTGGATGGATCTGCAAGATCAAAACTATTTTAATAATAACACTAAGATACTATTTGGCATTTTCACTCTCATTTTCTTACCATGAGTACAGGGGAGTTTGCCAGAGGCCACATGATATGGATGATATCATTGCTCTGATGGCTAATAGAATGTGTGTACTTGTGTATTCTTGTGTTTTAAAGATTCTCACTTGTAATTCCTAAGACAATGATAAATATGAGTAGATATGACACACAAGAGCTCTTCAGGATGCTAAGTCTTAAGAGTAAAAGGGGTCCTAAGACCAAAAAGTTAACTCACTACTGTAGATTAAAATCCCATTCTCACAAAGCCAAAATAGTTGTAAGAAGCCCCCCAATGATCATTTGCCCCTTTTGCTAAGTGGCAGAAGTTCCTTTTCGATTTCCTTTTCTTCAGCCATACAATAAAATGGGAAGGGAAGGTTACATCTCAGGCCCCCTATTCTTTATGACACTACATTCATTCCCCCAATTCTAACTTAACATCCATCTCCAGTTGCGATGCCCATGTTTTCCCAACCTTCTCTCTCTCTCTTGAGCCTCCTGACCACTTCTCCAACTTTTAATCAGATATAATTAACTCTTCCATCAGCTCAGCTCTGGTAAATCAATCTCAGACCTATTCCCCTCCCCCAACTTGCCTATTTTTATTAATGGTGTTCCATACAGGCTGGAAACTTCAGCCATCTCTGTTGACTACATATTCAAATTATCCTACACCTGATGAAGTTTTCCCAATCCCACAACTACCCTTCTAGTTCACTTTCTTACAACTCCCCTACTGGGAACCTCTCTGAAAATATCCTCCTCCTCTCTTCTGCCTCTTATTCCTTCAAACTATCCTGCACCGACCTGCTAAAATCAGCTTCCTAAAAAATCATTTTCATTATACCGATTCCCTGCTAAAATCTATTAAGTCTACCAGAGGAATGGGAGTCAAACTTTCTTTGCCTAATAAAACAACTTTTATCCCCCTCTTTCCTTTTCCT
>NW_006786541.1:5157250-5179188 GCF_000442215.2 Lipotes vexillifer
GTAAAAATAGGTATCTACAGATGAAACTGACTAGATGTTTGGGGCACTACTGGGGAGAAGGGAAGGAGAAAGGATTTGGGATACAGATCCCCCCCCTTCGGAGAACCGACACAGGAGCTGAGTAAAACCAACGAGGAGCTGATGACGAGCCGAAACGCTAGGAAGCCATCCCCACAGGCGCCCCGCGCCTGGCTGGACGCGGTCGGCTCTGCGACTGTAGGCCAGCCACTCGCCCGTGGGCCTGGAATGGACCTGAATGAGGTAAGGTCACCTTCCAGGGACGGGATCGGGGTGGGGGCGGGGAGGGACGCGTCCCAGGGAGCTTGAACCCGAGGAGCCCGGCGGTGACTCGGCGGGACCCAAGCTTACACGTTGCGCAAAAGTCTCTCCTGGCGCTTCAACATTTCCCGCAGCTCCGCCAAACTCCGCTGCCCCAAGTCCTCGGGAGCTTGGGGCTCGAAGCCGCGGGGCAGCGAGAACATTCTGCGGGGGCTGAGGCTGGCGAGGCGGCGGGCACTCGGCGTCCTCGGCAGCCCCTGCTGCTGGCGCCGGATCCGCGGCCGGCGGGGACTCCGGCGAACGAGCGGGAGTCGCCATTTTCCCGGAAGAACAGTCTTCTTCTAGCCGAATCGAGCTTTATTGAAACGCCGGAAACAAACACGGACAGGGAGGAGGAGTGGCCGGAGGGGCGGGAAGGAACGGAAGTTGCGGGGTGACGTCAGACGCCGGCGAGGCGAGCTTTCGAGTCGCTTGTTCTTCCGTGCATCCGCTCTCCGCCTGTTATATTCAGAAAGTATTAGGTGAGTGCTCCGGGCCCTGCCCTTAAGGAGTCGACCGAGTCGGGGAGGGGGGGCAGACATTAATCAAGTAACAGTCAAACAATAGAATTATAAGACGGCAACAGGCACCAGGGAAGGTGTCTCCGAGAAGTGAAGTACATGTTGTGGAAGCCTGAGTGATGATTTGGTTAGCAGTTGGTGAGGTTGGGGGATGTGCCGGGCACGGGAGGCCCTGGCCTATGGCGTGGCCCTCCAAGTGCAAGGCTTAGTGAAGTCCTCAAATGTTAAAGTTGGAAGGACCCTTAGGGACCATGAGCGTTTCTTAATGGGGTTTTGTGGCATTTGGAGCAGGACTTTTCTTCGTTTGCGGGACTGCCTCAGGCATTGCAAGATATTTGGTGTCTGGCTTCTGCCCACTAGTTGCTTTGGCACTCCTGAGTCCTCGTAACAATACAAAACGCACCCCTCCCCGACGCACGCACGCACACACACACACACACACACACACACGATTAAAACATAACCCTCTCCGACACACACACACACACACACACACACACACACACACACGATTGCAAAGCCCCACAAGAGGTGATGGGGGTGGGAGGTGCTGTACAAGCCAGTGGAGAACCTCTCTTTCACAGTTCCCTATTTTGCCTATAGAAAAACAAAGGCACAAAAACAGAAGTTTTCCCAGGGCACAGAACTATTAAGTGAGAACATAAGATTTTAGACACAAATGCCCAGGTGCTCTTTCTACCACACCAATTTGAAAATCTCCTTCTTCCAAATTGTGAGAAAGTTTTTTAGGCTGTTGAGGAAAGCAGTATAATAAGCATCACACCTAGCTCTTCTCTTTATAGTTCAGCAAGGAGAGCTGTGTCCCAAAGAAAATAGTGGGAAGCATGCTGTAGTCATAACAGATATCCACTGGGAGGTTTGAAAGACCCTATAACCTCCAACACCAGTCCCCCCTTCTTTGATACGGAAAATTTACATTTTCTCCGTCCTTTGTATGGTGCTATAATAAACAAGCAATTCCCTCCCAGTCAGACAGAAGGCTAGATAAAATCTGAAGCTACTTGAGGGAGCACAGCTGAAGCCATTTCTGTATCCTTGCAGTCTAGTCCATTCTCATCAGTTTAGTGTATCAAAATTCTCAACATAAACCCTGCTTTGAAGCCCAGGATTTCAGTAACCTGCTCCATCCCTAGCTAAATGAGAAGTACTTGAGTAAGGCCCTTGTCAGATAGCAGTCCCCTGACAAGCTCCCCCAAAGCCTTTCTTACCCTGTCCCTGGACTGCAGCGGAAGGCCTTTATTCCCCCTTCTGATCCTGGGCCACAGGTGCCCTCAAAGCAAGGATGCTTTCTCTCAAGCCTCAGAATTTTGCCCCCAGCTGTTTTCCTTTTGTGGAAGGCTGTCCCTTTTCCCCTAGCTCATTAGAAATCTTAGCTCAAGTCTCATGTTCTCCCTGAACCTTCTTAGATTATTCCAACCCAGATTGCTCTCTGAGCATAACTATAGTGCTTAGAACATATTATGCTTCTCCAGTTGTATTGTGCATGGTGATTTCTTTTCTAACAAACTTGTAAAGTCAGGGAATTCTGTCAAGGAGCTATATTTGTGCTTTTCTATCTCCCCTATTGCATATAGCAGGTACTAACTAATAGAATCTCCCTCATAATTTTTCTCTCTGCGTTTCCCCCATATTCCCCTTCTTAATGAAATACCCTTCTATATATACAGATCTTAAGCTTTTAATATAAACGTTAACCATAATTACTGTGAAAATATTTTCAGTGGTATGGGATAGAGTCTTTTACACAACATAACTTAGGACTTAAAGTTATAATACAAATCCGAATTCCTAACAACGGGTGCACCAACTGTCTAGTTCTCTAATCACTAACCAAGAGGCTTAGCAAATGAAGAAATTTGTTCCAACTTTATTCTAGATGTTTCTGTGAAAGTGGTTTTTTTGCTGAGATTAACATTCAAATCAGTGGACTTAGAGTAGTAAATCAGATCGCCTCCTATAATATGCATGGGACTCAGCCAATCAGCTGAAGCCCTTAAGAGAACAAAGATTGACCTCCCCCTAGCAAGAAGGAATTCTGCCAGCAGATAGCCTTCAGACTTGAACTGCAAGTTCCTGGGTCTCTAACCTGCTGGTCTGCCCTGCAGTGATAATTACCTGAGCCAGTTCCTTAAAATGAATCTCTCTCTCCCCCTCTCTCCCCCTCTCTCCCCCTCTCTCTCTGTCTCTCTTTTTTTTCTCTCTCTCTCTCTCTCTCTCTCTTTCTCTTTCTTTCTCTCTGTCTCTCTGTCTCTCTCCCCCACCCTCTCCCTCTCTCTCCCTCTCTCTCTTTCTCTCTCTTTCTCTTTCTCTCTCTTTCTCTTTCTTTCTCTCTCTCTTTCTTTCTCTGTCTCTCTGTCCCTCTCCCCCACCCTCTCTCCCTCCCCCTCTCCCTCCCTCTCCCTCTCTCTCCCTCTCTCTCTCTCCCTCTATGTCTCTCTGTCTCTCTCTCATAATGGCTGATACAATTGTCAATACACACACACACACTATTGGATCTTTTACTCTGATGAACCCTGACTAATACAGAGCCCAATCTCATCAATGTTAGGAAAATCAAGGCTTGATTGATGACTGGCCTTCAGGGTGAGAGAGCTGACTGAGGAGAGGAAGGCTTGCTTTTGCTCTGCACATGCTGAGCACATGGAGAAGAGATGAAAACCAAGGGTCATAAACAACTATGAAACATTCTATTTTCGTGTGTGTGTGTGAGAATGTGGTTTTACTTAAGCATCCGTGTGGAAATGGAACATGCTGAACTTTGAGTCAAGTCCATAGCAACCATAGCTAATGAAAAATTAATCAAGAGTGGTAAACCCAAGACTTAATTGAATGATGGCTGACACCTGTGTACCATTTACCAACACTCCTCTTCCAGTCAGTTCCCCAAAGTGCTTTCTCGATGGACCAGTCTTGCCAGCTGCCTCATCTGTCTGTCCTTCGTCGCAGAATTTCACAAATAACTGACAGGAGCCTGGCCAGTTCGGGAAGAGAAAGTAAGGGAAGGAATAGGCAATTGGAATTGGGTATGAGAAAAACCGTGGGAAAAAAAAAAAAGGAAAGAGAAAGGACTTGGTAGAGAGGGAGAGAAAAAAGTGGAAGGGGCAATAAGGGGAATCCATTTCTCTGCACAGATATCAGAAACAGAAAGCCTCATAGGAAGCTCTATGCTGAGGAATTCACAAATTTATTTCCCTTCCAGCTCTATACTTCCACAAAATGTCACATTTCCACTCTTTGTGTTTCTCTGTGATCCCACCACAACAAAAGGTTTTCGTCAGCGACCCAAGGGTTTAGGCTGTAAAGTGCGTGTACTCCACACTAAAAGTAAATTCTTTTTTTTTTTTATTTTCTGTGCTTTTTATTTTTTTAACTGAAAGATTTTTAAATTTTATTTAAAAAATATTTTATTTGAGTATAATTGCTTTACAATGTTGTGTTAGTTTCTGCTGTACAATGAAGTGAATCAGCTATATGTATACATATATCCCCTACCTCTCAGAACTCCCTCCCACCCCCCCACCCCCACCCACCCATCCCTGAGCTGAGTTCCTGTGCTTTATGGCATGTTCCCATTAGCTATCTGTTGTACACATGGTAGTGTATATATGTCAATCCTAATTTCCCAGTTCGTCCCACCCTCCCCTTCCCCCCACACCGTGTCCACATGTCTGTTCTCTGTGTATGCATTTCTATTCGTGCCCTGCAAATATGTTCATCTGTACCATTTTTCTAGATTCCACATATATGCGTTAATATACGATATTTTTCACTTTCTGGCTTACTTCACTCTGAGACAGACTCTAGGTCCATCCACAATCTCTACAAATGACCCAGTTTCGTTCATTTTTATGGCTAATATTCCATTGTATATATGTACCACATCTTTTTTTTTACATCTTTATTGGAGTATAATTGCTTTACAATTGTGTGTTAGTTTCTGCTTTATAACGAAGTGAATCAGTTACACATATGCATATGTTCCCATATCTCTTCCCTCTTGCGTCTCCCTCCCACCCTCCCTATTCCACCCCTCCAGGCGGTCACAAAGCACCCAGCTGATCTCCCTGTGCTATGCGGCTGCTTCCCACTAGCTATCTACCTTACGTTTGGTAGTGTATATATATCTCCATGCCTCTCTCGCTTTGTCACAGCTCCCCCTTCCCCCTCTCCATATCCTCAAGTCCATTCTCTAGTAGGTCTGTGTCTTTATTCCTGTCTTACCCCTAGGTTTTTCATGACATTTTTTTTTCTTAAATTCCATATATGTGTGTTAGCATACGGTATTTGTCTTTCTCTTTCTGATTTACTTCACTCTGTATGACACACTTTAGGTCCATCCACGTCATTACAGATAGCTCAATTTCATTTCCTTTTATGGCTGAGTAATATTCCATTGTATATATGTACCACATCTTCTTTATCCGTTCATCCGATGATGGACACTTAGGTTGTTTACATCTCCGGGCTATTGTAAATAGAGCTGCAATGAACATTTTGGTACATGACTCTTTCTGAATTATGGTTTTCTCAGGGTATATGCCCAGTAGTGGGATTGCTGGGTCATATGGTAGTTCTATTTTTAGTTTTTCAAGGAACCTCCATACTGTTCTCCACAGTGGCTGTATCAATTTACATTCCCACCAATAGTGCAAGAGTGTTCCCTTTTCTCCACACCCTCTCCAGCATTTATTGTTTGTAGAATTTTTGATGATGGCCATTCTGACTGGTGTGAGATGATATCTCATTGTAGTTTTTTGTTTGTTTGTTTGTTTGTTTTGTTTTTTTTATTGGGGTATAATTGCTTTACAGTGGTGTGTTAGTTTCTGCTTTATAACAAAGTGAATCAGTTATACATATACATATGCTCCCATATCTCCTCCCTCCTGCGTCTCCCTCCCTCCCACCCTCCCCATCCCACCCATCCAGGTGGTCACAAAGCCCTGAGCTGATCTCCCTGTGCTATGCGGCTGCTTCCCACTAGCTATCTACCTTACGTTTGGTAGTGTATATATGTCCATGCCTCTCTCTTGCTTTGTCACAGCTCACCCTTCCCCCTCCCCATATCCTCAAGTCTGTTCTCTAGTAGGTCTGTGTCTTTCTTCCTGTCTTACCCCTAGGTTCTTCATGACATTTTTTTCTTAAATTCCATATATATGTGTTAGCATACGGTATTTTTCTTTCTCTTTCTGACTTACTTCACTCTGTATGACAGACTCTAGGTCTATCCACCTCATTACAAATAGCTCAATTTCGTTTCTTTTTATGACTGAGTAATATTCCATTGTATATATGTGCCACATCTTCTTTATCCATTCATCCGGAGATGGGCACTTAGGTTGTTTCTATCTCCTGGCTATTGTAAATAGAGGTGCAATGAACATTTTGGTACATGACTCTTTTTTTTTTTGCCCATTTTTGGATTGGGTTGTTTATTTTTTTGTTATTGAGCTGCATGAGCTGCCTGTAAATTTTAGAGATTAATCCTTTGTCAGTTGATTCATTTGCAAATATTTTCTCCCATTCTGAGGGCTGTCTTTTGGTCTTGTTTATGGTTTCCTTTGCTGTGCAAAAGCTTTGAAGTTTCATTAGGTCCCATTTGTTTATTTTTGTTTTTATCTCCATTACTCTAGGAGATGGGTCAAGAAGGATCTTGCTGTGATTTATGTCATAGAGTGTTCGGCCTATGTTTTCTTCTTAGAGTTTGATAGTTTCTGGCCTTACATTTAGGTCTTTAATCCATTTTGAACTTATTTTTGTGTATGGTGTTAGGGAGTGATCTAATCTTATACTTTTACATGTACCTGTCCAGTTTTCCCAGCATCACTTATTGAAGAGGCTGTCCTTTCTCCACTGTACATTCCTGCCTCCTTTATCAAAGATAAGGTGACCATATGTGTGTGGGTTTATCTTTGGGCTTTCTATCCTGTTCCATTGATCTATCTTTCTGTTTTTGTGCCAGTACCATACTGTCTTGATTAGTATAGTCTGAAGTAAGGGAGCCTGATTCCTCCAGCTCCGTTTTTCATTCTCAAGATTGCTTTGGCTCTTTGGGATCTTTTGTGTTTCCAAACAAGTTGTGAAATTTTTTTGTTCTAGTTCTGTGAAAAATTCCCGTGGTAGTTTGATAGGGGTTGCATTGAATCTGTAGATTGCTTTGGGTAGTAGAGTCATTTTCACAATGTTGATTCTTCCAGTCCAAGAACATGGTATATCTGTCCATCTATTTGTATCATCTTTAATTTCTTTCATCAGTGTCTTATAATTTTCTGCATACAGGTCTTTTGTCTCCTTAGGTAGGTTTATTCCTAGATATTTTATTCTTTTTCTTGCAAGGGTAAATGGGAATATTTTCTTGATTTCACTTTCAGATTTTTCATCATTAGTGTATACGAATGCCAGAGGTTTCTGTGCATTAATTTTGTATCCTGCAACTTTACCAAATTCATTGACTAGCTCTGGTAGTTTTCTGGTAGCACCTTTAGGATTCTCTATGTATAGCATCATGTCATCTGCAAACAGTGACATCTTTACTTCTTCTCTTCTGATTTGGATTCATTTTATTTCCTTTTCTTCTCTGATTGCTGTGGCTAAAACTTCCAAAACTATGTTGAATAAGAGTGGTGAGAGTGGGCAACCTTGTCTGGTTCCTGATCTTAGAGGAAATGCTTTCAGTTTTTCAGCATTGAGGACGATGTTGGCTGTGGGTTTGTCATATATGGCCTTTATTATGTTGAGGAAATTTCCCTTTATGCCTACTTTCTGCAGGGTTTTTATCATAAATGGGTGTTGAATTTTGTCGAAAGCTTTCTCTGCATCTATTGAGGTGATCGCCTGGTTTTTCTCCTTCAGTTTGTTAATATGGTGTATCACGTTAATTGATTTGCATATATTGAAGAATCCTTGCATTCCTGGAATAAACCCCATTTGGTCATGGTGTATGATCCGTTTAATGTGCTGTTAGATTCTGTTTGCTAGTATTTTGTTGAGGATTTTTGCATCTGTGTTCATCAGTGATATTGGCCTGTAGTTTTCTTTCTTTGTGACATCCTTGTCTGGTTTTGGTATCAGGGTGATGGTGGCCTCGTAGAATGAGTTTGGGAGTGTTCCTCCCTCTGCTATATTTTGGAAGAGTTTGAGAAGGATAGGTGTTGGCTCTTCTCTAAATGTTTGATAGAATTCGCCTGTGAAGCCATCTGGTCCTGGGCTTTTGTCTGTTGGAAGATATTTAATCACAGTATCAATTTCAGTGCTTGTTGATTGGTCTGTTCATATTTTCTGTTTCTTCCTGATTCAGTCTTGGCAGGTTGTGCATTTCTAAGAATTTGTCCATTTCTTCCAGGTTGTCCATTTTATTGGCATAGAGTTGCTTGTAGTAGTTTCTCATGATCTTTTGTATTTCTGCAGTGTCAGTTGTTACTTCTCCTTTTTCATTTGTAATTGTGTTGATTTGAGTCTTCTCCCTTGTTTTCTTGATGAGTCTGGCTAATGATTTATCAATTTTGTTTATCTTCTCAAAGAACCAGCTTTTAGTTTTATTGATCTTTGCTATCGTTTCCTTCATTTCTTTTTCATTTATCTCTGATCTGATTTTTATGACTTCTTTCCTTCTGCTAACTTTGGGGGTTTTTTGTTCTTCTTTCTCTAATTGCTTTAGGTGCAAGGTTAGGTTGTTTATTCGAGATCTTTCCTGTTTCTTAAGGTAGGATTGTATTGCTATAAACTTCCCTCTTAGAACTGCTTTTGCTGCATCCCATAGATTTTGGATCGTTGTGTCTCCATTATCATTTGTTTCTAGGTATTTTTTAATTTCCTCTTTGATTTCTTCAGTGATCACTTCGTTATTAAGTAGTGTATTGTTTATCCTCCATGTGTTTGTATTTTTTACAGATCTTTTTCTGTAATTGATATCTAGTCTCATGGCATTGTGGTCGGAAAAGATACTTGATACAATTTCAATTTTCTTAAATTTACCAAGGCTTGATTTGTGGCCCAAGATATGATCTATCCTGGAGAATGTTCCATGAGCACTAGAGAAAAGTGTGTATTCTGTTGTTTTTGGATGGAATGTCCTATTAATATCAATTAAGTCCCTCTTGTTTAATGTATCATTTAAAGCTTGTGTTTCCTTATTTATTTTCATCTTGGATGATCTGTCCATTGGTGAAAGTCGGGCGTTGAAGTCCCCTACTATGAATGTGTTACTGTCGATTTTCCCTTTTATGGCTGTTAGTATTTGCCTTATGTATTGAGGTGCTCCTCCGTTGGGTGCATAAATATTTACAATTGTTATATCTTCTTCTTGGATCAATCCCTTGATCATTATGTAGTGTCCTTCTTTGTCTCTTGTAATAGTCTTTATTTTAAAGTCTATTTTGTCTGATATGAGAATTGCTACTCCAGCTTTCTTTTGGTTTCCATTTGCATGAAATAACTTTTTCCATCCCCTTACTTTCAGTCTGTATGTGTCTCTAGGTCTGAAGTGGGTCTCTTTTAGACAGCAAATATATGGGTCTTGTTTTTGTATCCATTCAGCCAATCTGTGTCTTTTGGTGGGAGCATTCAGTCCATTTACATTTAAGGTAATTATGGATATGTATGTTCCTATCCCCATTTTCTTAATTGTTTTGGGTTTGTTATTGTAGGTCTTTTCCTTCTCTTGTGTTTCTTGCCTAGAGAAGTTCCTTTAGCAGTTCTTGTAAAGCTGGTTTGGTGGTGCTGAACTCTCTCAGCTTTTGCTTGTCTGTAAAGGTTTTAATTTCTCCATCAAATCTGAATGAGATCCTTGCTGGGTAGAGTAGTCTTGGTTGCAGGTTTTTCTCCTTCATCACTTTAAATATGTCCTGCCAGTCCCTTCTGGCTTGCACAGTTTCTGCTGAAAGATCAGCTGTTAACCTTATGGGGATTCCCTTGTGTGTTATTTGTTGTTTTTCCCTTGCTGCTTTTAATATGTTTTCTTTGTATTTAATTTTTGACAGTTTGATTAATATGTGTCTTGGCGTATTTCTCCTTGGATTTATCCTGTATGGGACTCTCTGTGCTTCCTGGACTTGATTAACTATTTCCTTACCTATAGGGAAGTTTTCAACTATAATCTCTTCAAATATTTTCTCAGTCCCTTTCTTTTTCTCTTCTTCTTTTGGAACCTCTATAATTCGAATGTTGGTGCGTTTAATGTTGTCCCAGAGGTCTCTGAGACTGTCCTTTGTTCTTTTCATTCTTTTTTCTTTATTCTGCTCTGCAGTAGTTATTTCCACTGTTTTATCTTCCACGTCACTTATCCGTTCTTCTGCCTCTGTTATTCTGCTATTAATCACATCTAGAGTATTTTTCATTTCATTTACTGTGTTGTTCATTGTTGCTTGTTTCATCTTTAGCTCTTTTATGTCCTTGTTAAATGTTTCTTGCATTTTGTCTATTCTATTTCCAGGATTTTGGATCATCTTTACTGTCATTCTGAATTCTTTTTCAGGTAAACTGCCTATTTCCTCTTCATTTGTTGGGTCTGGTGGGTTTTTATCTTGCTCCTTCATCTGTCGTGTGTTTCTCTGTCTTCTCATTTTGCTTATCTTGCTGTGTTTGGGGTCTCCTTTTTGCAGGCTGCAGGTTTGTAGTTCCCGTTGTTTTTGGTTTCTGTCCCCAGTGGCTAAAGTTGGTTCAGTGGGTTGTGTAGGCTTCCTTGTGGAGGGGACTAGTGCCTGTGTTCTGGT
Source organism: Lipotes vexillifer (assembly GCF_000442215.2). Lineage (NCBI taxonomy): Eukaryota > Metazoa > Chordata > Mammalia > Artiodactyla > Lipotidae > Lipotes > Lipotes vexillifer. The sequence continues at coordinate 5,167,818 of NW_006786541.1, forward strand.
GGATGAGGCTGGATCTTGTGTTTCTGGTGGGCAGGTCCACGTCTGGTGGTGTGGTTTGGAGTGTCTGTGGACTTATTATGATTTTAGGCAGCCTTTCTGCTGGTGTGTGGGGTTGTGTTCCTGTCTTGCTAGTTGTTTGGCATAGGATGTTCATTTCAGCATTGTAGCTTGTGCTGGTCGTTGAGTGAAGCTGGGTGCTGGTGTTGAGATGGAGATATCTGGGAGATTTTCGCCGTTTGATATATGTGGAGCTGAGAGGTCTCTTGTGGACCAGTGTCCTGAAATTGGCTCTCCCACCTCAGAGGCACAGCACTGACTCCTGGCTGCAGCACCAAGAGCCTTTCATCCACACAGAAAAAAACGAAAAGGCGAAAAAATCATAAATCTTGCTCTCAAAGTCCACCTCCTTAATTTGGGATGATTCGTTGTCTATTCATGTATTCCGCAGATGCAGGGTACATCAAATTGATCGTGGAGCTTTAATCCACTGCTTCTGAGGCTGCTGGGAGAGATTTCCCTTTTTCTTCGTTCTCACAGCTCTCAGGGGCACAGCTTTGGATTTGGCCCCGACTCTGCGTGTAGGTCACCAGAGGGCATCTGTTCTTCGCTCAGACAGGATGGGGTTAAAGGAGCTGCTGATTCGGGGACTCTGGCTCACTCACGCCGGGAGGGAGGGAGGGGCATGGAGTGCGGGGCTAGCCTGCGGCGGCAGAGGCCAGCATGGTGTTGCACCAGCCTGAGGCGCCGTACGTTCTCCCGGGGGAGTTGGCCCTGGATCCCGGGACCCTGGCAGTGGCGGGCTGCACTGGCTACCCGGAAGCGGGGTGTGGATAGTGACCTGTGCTCGCACACAGGCTTCTTGGTGGCGGCGGCAGCAGCCTTAGCGTCTCCTGCCTGTCTCTGGGGTCCGTGCTTTTAGCCGCAGCTCGCGCCCGTCTCTGGAGCTCCTTTAAGCAGCGTTCTTAATCCCCTCTCCTCGCGCACCAGGAACCAAAGAGGGAAGATAAAGTCTCTTGCCTCTTCGGCAGGTCCAGACTTTTCCCCGGACTCCCTCCCGGCCAGCCGTGGTGCACTAACCCCCTGCAGGCTGTGTTCACGCCGCCAACCCCAGTCCGCTCCCTGCGCTCCGACAGAAGCTGGAGCCTCAGCTCCCAGCCCCGCCCGCCCCGGCGGGGGAGCAGACAAGCCTCTCGGGCTGGTGTGTGCCAGTCAGCACTGATCCTCTGTACCACATCTTCTTTATCCGTTCATGTGTCGTTGGACATTCAGGTTGTTTTCATGACCTGGCTATTGTAAATAGTGCTGCAGTGAACATTGGGGTACATGTGTCCTTTTGAATTATGGGTATATGCCCAGTAGTGGGATTGCTGGGTCGTATGGTAGTTCTATTTTTAGTTTTTTAAGGAACCTCCACACTGTTCTCCATAGTGGCTGTATCAATTTACATTCCCACCAACAGTGCAGGAGGGTCCCCTTTTCTCCACACCCTCTCCAGCATTTATTGTTTGTAGACTTTTTGATGATGGCCATTCTGACTGGTGTGAGGTGATACCTCAGTGTAGTTTTGATTTGCATTTCTCTAATAATTAGTGATGTTGAGCATCCTTTCATGTGCCCCTTGGCCACCTGTATGTCCTCCTTGGAGAGATGTCTATTTAAGTCTTCTGTCCATTTTTTGATTGGGTTGTTTTTTTCATATTGAGCTCAATGAGCTATTTGTATGTTTTGGAGATTAATCCTTTGTTACTTCCTTTGCAAATATTTTCTCTCATTCTGAGGGTTTTCTTTTCGTCTTGTTTATGGTTTCCTTCACTGTGCAAAAGCTTTTAAGTTTAATTAGGTCCTATTTGTTTAATTTTGTTTTTATTTTCATTACTCTAGGAGGTGAGTCAAAAAAGATCTTGCTGTGGTTTATGTCGAAGAGTGTTTTTCCTATGTTTTCCTCTAAGAGTTTTATAGTGTCCAGTCTTACATTTACATCTTTAATCCACTTTGAGTTTATTTTTGTGTATGGTGTTAGGGAGTGTTCTAATTTCATTCTGTTACATGTAGCTGTCCAGTTTTCTTAGCACCACTTATTGAAGAGGCTGTCTTTTCTCCATTGTATGTTCTTGCCTCCTTTGTCATAAATTAGGTGACTATATGTGCATGGGTTTATCTCTGGGCTTTCTATACTGTACCATTGATCTATATTTCTGTTTTTGTGCTGGTACCATACTATCTTGATTACTCTAGCTTTGTAGTATAGTTTGAAGTCGGGGATCCTGATTCCTCCAGCTCCGTTTTTCTTTCTCAAGATTGCTTTGGCTCTTTGGGATCTTTTGTGTTTCCATACAAACTGTAAAATTGTTTTTTCTAATTCTGTGATGAATGCCATCAGTAATTTGATAGGGATTGCATTGAATCTGTAGATTGCTTTGGGTAGTATAGTCATCTTCACAATACTGATTATTCCAATTCAAGAACATGGTATATTCTCCATCTGTTTATGTCATCTTTGATTTCTTTCATCCGTATCTCATAGTTTTCTGCATACAGGTCTTTTGCCTCTTTAGGTAGGTTTATTCCTAGGTATTTTATTCTTTTTGTTTCGATGGTGAATAGGATTGTTTCCTTAATTTCTCTTTCTGATCTTTCGTTGTTAGTGTATAGGAATACAAGAGATTTCTGTGCATTAATTTTGTATCCTGCAACCTTACCAAATTCATTGATTAGCTCTAGTAGTTTTCTGGTGGCATCTTTAGGATTATCTATGTATAGTATCATGTCATGTGCAAACAGTGACAGTTTTACTTCTTCTTTTCCAGTTTGTATTCATTTTATTTCTTCTGATTGCCATGGCTAGGACTTCCAAAACTATGTCAAATAACAGTGGTGAGAGTGGACATCCTTATCTTGTTCCTGATCTTAGTGGAAATGCTTTCAGTTTTTCACCATTGAGAATGATATTAGCTGTTGGTTTGTCATATATGGCCTTTATTATGTTGAGGTAGGTTCCCTCTATGCCCATTTTCTCGGTAGTTTTTATCATAAATGGGTGTTGAATTTTGTCAGAAGCTTTTCATGCATCTATTGAGATGATCATATGGTTTTTATTCCTTAATGTGTTAATATTGTGTATCACATTGATTTGTGTACATTGAAGAATCCTTGCATTCCTAGGACAAATCCCACTTGGTCATGGTGTGTGATCCTTTTGATGTGTTGTTGGATTCTGTTGGCTAGTATTTTGTTGAGGATTTTTGCGTCTATGTTCATCAGTGATATTGGTCTGTGATTTTCTTTTTTTGTGACATCTTTGTCTATTTTAGGTATCAGGGTGATGGTGGCCTCGGAGAACAAATTTCAGAGTGTTCCTCCCTCTGCTATATTTTGGAAGAGTTTGAGAAGGATAGGTGTTAGCTCTTCTCTAAATGTTTGATAGAAATCGCCTGTGAAGCCATGTGCAGAATTCACAGATTCATTTCCCTTCCAGCTCTAAAATTCTATACTTCTACAAAATGGCACATTTCTCCTCTTTGTATTTCACTGTGATCCCACTGCAACAAAAGGTTTTCTTCAGCTACCCAAGGGCTTAGGCTGTAAAGTGCGTGCACTCCACACTAAAAGTAAATTCTTGCATTAGTTATCCAAACTGTTTGAAATGAGGAACCAAATTTTCAGCTCATATCTCCCTCTTTATCAGCAAATAGTAATTTAAAGCCAATTACCAGGGCTGTGATTCCCCAGTGACAGACTGTGGGCTATTAAAATTAATCCTGACAGAAGATCCTTGCTGCTTTCTCCAAGCACATTCAGGCCATTGGTTTATGAACAGGATGAACAGACGGCCCGTCCCAGAGGGCTTGAGGGAGGAAGTACGTTAAAATGGCTGCCTGCATCTTTGTTTGCTCAGCTGCTTGGAAAAACTAAGACTGAGGGAAATGGGATTAATCAAGGGGGCAGTTGCCCATGGAAAAAAAATAGGAAGACTCTGGTGAGAAAATTCCAGCCAAATAAGGTTCAAGTCAAAGGGAAAGAATTCTTATCTCTTCAGACTTTCACACGGTTGAGTGTTGTTTGGTGACAAATTTCCCATTTCAGGCCACCACAGTGTTTTATGATATTTTTGTTAGCATGTGAAGAGAGAATTCAGGAAAAAAAGTTAAATGTTTGATTCTCTAAAGTTCCAGGTGATTTACTTTGTAATTAGCAACATTAATGAAGATTATTGGTTAGATATGTGACTAATGGTGATTGAATAACACCTTTCTATGATTTTTCATATGAATAAACAAATCAGAAAAAAAAGTCCTTGAAAGCTTGCATGTACTGCTGTGTGGTACAGAATATACAGACCCTGTAGCTGAGGCTCCTCCTCCTCCCTCTCCCATTAGGAGACAATCTTTTTTACATTTTATTGAAGGATAGTTGATCTACAGTGTTGTGTTAATTTCCGCTGTACAGCAAAATGATTCAGCTATATATATTTTTCCATATTCTTTTCTATTATGGTTTATCACAGGATATTGAATATAGTTCCCTGTACTATAGGGTAGAACTTTGTTGTTTATCCATCCTATATAAACTAGTTTGCATCTGCTAATCCCAAACTCCCAATCCTTCCCTCTCCCAAACCCCTCCCCCTTGGCAACCACAAGTCTATTCTCTATGTCTGAGTCTGTTTCAGGAGACAGAATCTTGAATAAGATGTAAAATATCTTCCCCTCTCCTGACTTATTTCACTTCCCTTTGATGCGTTGGCTAAAATTCCACCAATAAGAAAATTACTAGGTTAAAAAGGATCTTCCTTTGAGACAGTAGATATTTCTAGAAGGGTTGTGGCCTATCAGTCATTTACAGTTGAGTGTGAATTTGTTCCAAATGGCTTTCTCACAAAAGGCTAGCTGAGGTGATGACTTGCACTAAAAGAGTGGGCTTTGTTAGGAGGGAAAGTGAGAAAATGGAGAGAATTTTTAGCAATTGGAGAGGAAGAGTAGACCAGAGAAAATGTTATAACAGAGAGTTCAGGTGGCAGGAAGACCCCAGAAGGCCTCCTTTTCACAATTTGGAGAATATGTAGGCCAGGAAAAAAGGAAGGATGTCAAAACCAAACTTTGCTTAGAATTGGTTCAGATTCCATGCTGGAGGGCAGACCCTCCTATTCGTAAGTGGGCCTTGTCTAAGATTCTTCATAAAATATCCCGTACATTGTTTAAGGCAGGTAATTTGCAAAGTCACTAAAGGGTGAGATTTAATAATTTCCTTTCAAGTTTCATGGGAGAGGGATTTGAGAGTTGTGCCGTTAGTGGAGGGAAAGTAGAACCAGGTCTCTACCACAATGCTGGCACACTGTATGTCTCACTCTTTGGAATGTGATGTACATCAGAGGCCATAAAATAAAGAAACTGGTGATCGGCAGCAAAATGGGCTTAGAGAAAACTGACCACCCTTCTCCTCTCATGAGACCTGGCCGGAATCAAGTATCTGGTCACCTTTAATTTCCTGGCTTGCATGAAAAAGAACACAGCTAGCTCCGAAAAGCTTCAGCTAGGGGGAATAGGAGAAAAGGAGCAAGGGATGCCCATATAATATAGAGTCAGGAGAATGACCAAGGAAAAAAATGTCATCCTTGATTTTCTTCTCCAAAATTTGGAGGAGAGAATAGTCAAGCATAGTATATAGACAGTAAAGGTGATCCAGACCAGAGAAGTGAAGGGGTGGTGGTGAAATTTGTCAGTCTCCAACCATGATTTTGGGAGGAGAGGGTTTGTGTACCGCTAACTTTCTGGCCAGTTAATTTCCCCAGGCCTCAGTTTTCTCCCATTTAAAATGAGGGTATTGAACCAGACAAACTCCAAGGTGCATTTCAGTGCTTAAATTATAGTATTCGAGGATGACTGATGTTATTCTTTGACAACATCTGCATCTATTTAAGTTCATAAATGTTGAAGAAATATTTGGTATGCAGTAAACCAGGAAGCAGGTAGCTCCCTTTAAATAAATAGTCATCCAACATTGATGAAGTTTAGGGTATTATCAACCTTTGCTGGACTCCTGTGGTTGCCCGTATCTTGTGGGACTGGATCATGTTCTCTATCACCTAGAATTCTTGGGCTTAATTTAATTTTTATATCTAATGGATGACAGCTCTGAGTAATTTAAGATTGTTTATAAGGTTAAAAAAACCTGAAGTTGTCAAAATAGCAGAAGACAGACAAAGGGTAATGAATGACGTGGCAGGAACATCACTTCAAGCTGACTGGAGAAAAAGGTGGTTTGAAGGAATAAGTATTTTCTTTATAATGCACAGTAAGAAAAACATTAGATAATGTAAATAAAGGGTTGCAGATTCCGGGTCTTTGGCCACATCCAGTCTACAGATGAATTTGCTCAGCAGCACAGAGTTTTTCAAAATAATGAATTTGAGTGACTTTAAGATGGACATGTACTTATAATCCTGGTGAGCACCCTTCTTGCCTCTTCCTGCCACCAGCCACTCACCCCCATTATCCTACCACAGACCCTTGCCACCTTGATGCAAACTTCCTGGGCACCAGGACATTTGGGTGTGTGATGCAAGTATAAATGAAAAATGTGGGCCAACTCTTTTTCTTTTTTGAGAGGCTGCAATTACAGTCAGTCATCCATATATGTGGGTTCCACATCCACGGATTCAACAAACCTTGGAACCAAAATATTCAGAAAAAGAAAAAACAATTCTGGAAAGTTCCCAAAAGCAAAACTTGAATTTGCCTGTGAGTGGGAAACTATTTACAAAACATTTACATTGTATTAGGTATTGTAAATAATCTAGAGATGATTTAAATTATACGAGAGAATGTGCATAAGTTTATGCAAATACTATACCATTTTATATAACAGGCTTGAGCATCTGTGGATTTTTGGTATTTGTGGGAATGTGGGGCCTGGAACCAATTCCCCCACCTTCTCTTGATACTGAAGGATGACTGTGATACCATGGAAGCTTCTCGATCACTTCCTAGATCACTTGTTATAGGAAGGTGTTCTTTACCTCTAAATCTGTTTTCCTAAGGCCTTCTGTATTTTAAGAATCTCTACAGGGAATTCCTTGGTGATCCAATGGTTAGGACTCCACGCTTCAATTGCAGGGGGCACGAGTTCGATCCCTGATCAGGGAACTAAGATCCTGCATGTTGTGTGGTGTGGCCCCCCCACCCCCCCAAAAAAAGGAATCCCTACAAATGGTTGTCAGGTGATTCATAATGTCCCCACAGATTGTAAACTTCATTGATATTGCAAGTTTGGTTTTGGTGGGGGGGGCGGTTTGTTTTTGCTAGAATCAAGTGTAAAAAGTGGATATTAATTCAAAAGAACTCAACCTTTTCTGGGAAGAACCAGTTTGCATGATTTGTAGTCAGACTAATAAATGCTCTAGTCAAAGGATATAATCCTGTTATTTTGAACAATTGCTAAGAAATTGTTTGCAAGCATATCTAATAATATATAGAGTTTGTTTACAAAGCTTGATTGAACATTTTTATCTATAGCAAAAGCCATTTTAAAAGGTCAAAGAAAATTATGAATCTTTATGATTACTATTAGCATCTTTACAACTACATTTTCTGTTTTTAATTCCGTATTGGGATTTTGTGATAAAAAAGGTCAACTTGAGACAGCCCTTATTTCCTTCCCCCAGCCCTCCAAAAATGGTTAAATAAATTTGTGGGTACCATAAAGATATTTTATTTTAGGGTTGGGCCACAAAGTGACCAGTTAAGATTTTTCAGGCTGAACATGCATTGTTTAGGAGGTGGCAAGTTAGAGGGGAAAAGGGAGAATTAAAATATTTGCAAGATGTCATTAATCTCCAGCAAGAGCCAAGAGTTGTTTTTTTCCCCCTTCATTTCAGAACTAATCCAGCTTTCTGTTATTTGGCTCAGAAAAGTCTTAAATCTGTAACAAGAGAGTAACTTCCTGTTCTCAAGAGAATGGCTGCCAAAGAAAACATTTACAAGAAAAGTCCCAGGGCCAAAAAATTGCCTACTAATTATTTCTCAGCCCCCCACACCCCTAATTCAGGAAGGTGAATGCTGTAAATGCTGTATGTTAAAACTCAAAAGTATGTGTTGAAAAATTAAGAGAAAACCCCTAAGAACTGTTTGTCATTTATTTATATTTTATTGCATTCAAATTACATCAGCTTTATGGCCTTTGGGCACAAATTAATGTTTCTTATAATATTTTGTTCAGAATTCCACAAAGATTATACTATACCTTCATCTGAATACATTATGGAAGTTTTTACCTGGTACCTTCCCAACTGAAGAAGAGAGAAGCAGCCCCAGCATTCAGGAACTCACCTAGTCCACCAGCTGCAAGCTGGCCTGATACTCAGCAGTGGGTCTTGGTTTTCTCCTTGGGGATCTATCTATTCAGTGCAGTGTCAGTCAGAATTCCAGCAGCCCATAGGTAGAAACTGACAGACTAAAATTCATATGGAAATTCAAAGGTCCTAGAATGGCCAAAACAACTTTGAAAAAGAACAGAGTTGAAAAGCCTATACTACCTGACTTCAAGGGCTTAAGATAAAGCTACAGTAATCAAGACAGTGTGGGACTGGTGTTAAGATAGACAACTAGATCAGTATAACAGAGTGTATAGAAATAGACCTACGCATGTATGGGCAGTTGATTTCCAACAATGGTACAAGGGCAATTCAGTGGAAAATGGGTAGTCTTTTCAACAAATGGTGCTAAAACAATTAATTGGACATGCATATGCAAAAACCTCTTTGATTTATACTTCATACCATGTATTAGTAATCTAATCCTGCCTAACAAATTACCTCCAAACTTTGCAGCCGTCTCCCTCTGGTCTCTTTGCCTCTGGTCTCTCTTTCCAGAAACATATCTCCAGTCTTTCTTTGGGGCTTGTCCTCCTCTGACAAAGTCAAGTGAGTTATTCTCAAATTTCCATATAAGGAAAAGGAGTCTATGGTTTATTTAATCTTCTGTTTATCAAGACACAATTTCTTTTTTTGCCCTACTTTCCTTCTGCACAATCCTACTCACAAGTAAACATTATTCATTGTCTCTAATGTGTGTCCAATAAGAGGAAATCCTTGAGTTTAAAAATATTCACGTGCAACATCTCCTTCACAGTAGTGACTAGTACCAATAGCAGGGGTCAATTGTTGGTATCGATTGTAGGCATGTCTCTGGCGCAGTGCTGGAAACTTTTCCCATGCTGCTTCACATGATCATCACAGCAGGCCTCTGCTGGGCGGGGGGTGGGGCGGGGTGGTGGGTGGAATTCTATTTCCTTCCTAGTCAGAGCTGCTCATGGGAGCCCTGCACCTGAGAGCAGAGGTGACCCGCCCAAGGGAGTATTGCAATTTAGTGGCAATACCGACTCCAGGCTTCCCAGCCCTGTTCTGGGATCAGACGGGCCTGGGTGGTTTCAGGCAATTTTCATCTCTTTGAGTTTCTGTTTTCTTAACCACAAAATGGTGGTAGTGACATTTTCTACACAGAACTGCTATGAAGATTGACTGCTTGCATGCTGTGCCTAGGTACGGTCTCCTTTACTTCCCCCAGCGAAGGCTCCTTCTGGATACTTTTCATTTGTAGATTTCTCCACCCTTATTGAGGTGTGGAATGAGTCCCCTCCTTTATAGGAAACTGCCCCTAAGGAGCTTACATGGATGGAGAGAAAGGAAATGGACACGATGGTCAGTCATTTGATGTGAGAGTAGAAAAGAGGGGAGCAGGAAAAAAGTACCCCTGGGATTCAGAGACATCAAAGACCAGGAGGAGACAGACTCACTGGGAATAATTTTCGATGAGGATGAGGGTATTGAGGGTACACATCTGTGTGTCCCTAGCACCTGGCATGCACTGCTTGAACTGAACTGGGCCTCTGAGTCTGGATGTCAGGGAGATCACTATGGTCTGATGTGGCCTGAAGTAGGACAGGAAGGAATCCTGCCCTTCCTGTCACACCCCTCACCCCACCCTCTGTCTTGGGGACCACCCTAGAATTCCTGGAGCAGGCCAATGGCATTTGCTGGGGAGAAAGAGGGTGCCCAGAGTAAACAGACACGTGGACCAGCTCAGGGTCTTGGTTGGTGCACCCTCTGTCAGGGAGACCATGTCACATCACCAAACTCCAGAGAGGCTTCCCAAATGTTCCTCTCTTCCCAGCTAGCCCTGAAAGGAACCCTCTAGGGCATGTGCCACCCAGACTCAAACCCCATGTCAGGCACATGGCCTGAATTTTTTGTCCCAATGGCTGACTCTTGCTTCTGACACCAGCTTCTTCTAAGTAAGCTCAGTCCTGTTTCCATTTGGCTGCCCGGTACTCTCTGGGCCTTGAGGACACTTAAAGGCCTGCATCTCACACCTGCACGGTCCCGAGCTCGGGTATCCAAAGGCAATATCCTGAAGGAACTTTATTCGCTGCCTGTTTGGGGGGGCGTGCCTGCGTAAAGCAAGCAATTTTATACACATCTTCATTTCTCACTCCCAGTGTTGGCAACGGAGTCAGGAAAGAACATCCTCATACTGTTGGTGAGAGCTTTCAGTGGACTCCAATTTCAGAGGCCAAGTTGGAACCACGTGCACGAAAAGACTTAAATGTGCCTAACTTGTGACCCAGCGATTCCTCTTCTGGGAATTTATCCTAGACAAGTGTACAAAGACATGTGTACAAGACGGTTCAGTGGAGGATTGCTTTAAAAAGAGTAAAGACAGCCTCCAAAATTCCAACATCAGGGGATAGGTCAAGTAAACCATAGTACCTCAATAAACTGGAATCCAGCTAGCTGTAAGAAACAGTGGTGTAGCTCTCTACATCTGTATCTATATAGAATGTTATATAAGTGATTATATATGTGGTTACAAAAGTATGTAGTGATAATAGGTAGCACTTACTAAGTGCTTACTATGTGCCAAGCACTATTCTAAGAACTCCACAGATATTAGCTCATTTAATCTGCACACAGTGACAGTTGGGAAAGAACTGTCACTGATCCCATTTTACAGGGACTCAAAGGTTCTATGCTCAAGCCACACACTAGTGACGAAGCTGCAACAGTCTCCAGAGCCCACGTTCCTGAATACCACGATTCTGCTTCTCAGTATAGGATCCTATGTGTGCTAAAACAAAATAAATGGGGGAGGGGTGTGTGTTTAAGAAAGTCTGGAAGGATTGGAATGAGAATATTAATTGAGGCATTATCATAGGAATACTTTTTTTTTTTTTTGCGTTATGCGGGCCTCTCACTGTTGTGGCCTCTTCCATTGCGGAGCACAGGCTCCAGACACGCAAGCTCAGCGGCCATGGCTCACGGGCCCAGCCGCTCTGCGGCATGTGGGATCTTCCCAGACCGGGGCACGAACCCATGTCC